>NC_092097.1:30168104-30293317 GCF_045679555.1 Salvelinus alpinus | reverse complement strand
ACATTTACATTTAAGTCATTTAGCAGACGCTCTTATCCAGAGCGACTTACAAATTGGTGCATTCACCTTATGACATCCAGTGGAACGGCCACTTTACAATAGTGCATCTAAATCTTTTAAGGGGGGGGGGAGTGAGAAGGATTACTTTATCCTATCCTAGGTATTCCTTAAAGAGGTGGGGTTTCAGGTGTCTCCGGAAGGTGGTGATTGACTCCGCTGTCCTGGCGTCGTGAGGGAGTTTGTTCCACCATTGGGGGGCCAGAGCAGCGAACAGTTTTGACTGGGCTGAGCGGGAACTGTACTTCCTCAGTGGTAGGGAGGCGAGCAGGCCAGAGGTGGATGAACGCAGTGCCCTTGTTTGGGTGTAGGGCCTGATCAGAGCCTGGAGGTACTGAGGTGCCGTTCCCCTCACAGCTCCGTAGGCAAGCACCATGGTCTTGTAGCGGATGCGAGCTTCAACTGGAAGCCAGTGGAGAGAGCGGAGGAGCGGGGTGACGTGAGAGAACTTGGGAAGGTTGAACACCAGACGGGCTGCGGCGTTCTGGATGAGTTGTAGGGGTTTAATGGCACAGGCAGGGAGCCCAGCCAACAGCGAGTTGCAGTAATCCAGACGGGAGATGACAAGTGCCTGGATTAGGACCTGCGCCGCTTCCTGTGTGAGGCAGGGTCGTACTCTGCGGATGTTGTAGAGCATGAACCTACAGGAACGGGCCACCGCCTTGATGTTGGTTGAGAACGACAGGGTGTTGTCCAGGATCACGCCAAGGTTCTTAGCGCTCTGGGAGGAGGACACAATGGAGTTGTCAACCGTGATGGCGAGATCATGGAACGGGCAGTCCTTCCCCGGGAGGAAGAGCAGCTCCGTCTTGCCGAGGTTCAGCTTGAGGTGGTGATCCGTCATCCACACTGATATGTCTGCCAGACATGCAGAGATGCGATTCGCCACCTGGTCATCAGAAGGGGGAAAGGAGAAGATTAGTTGTGTGTCGTCTGCATAGCAATGATAGGAGAGACCATGTGAGGTTATGACAGAGCCAAGTGACTTGGTGTATAGCGAGAATAGGAGAGGGCCTAGAACAGAGCCCTGGGGGACACCAGTGGTGAGAGCACGTGGTGAGGAGACAGATTCTCGCCACGCCACCTGGTAGGAGCGACCTGTCAGGTAGGACGCAATCCAAGCGTGGGCCGCGCCGGAGATGCCCAACTCGGAGAGGGTGGAGAGGAGGATCTGATGGTTCACAGTATCGAAGGCAGCCGATAGGTCTAGAAGGATGAGAGCAGAGGAGAGAGAGTTAGCTTTAGCAGTGCGGAGCGCCTCCGTGATACAGAGAAGAGCAGTCTCAGTTGAATGACTAGTCTTGAAACCTGACTGATTTGGATCAAGAAGGTCATTCTGAGAGAGATAGCGGGAGAGCTGGCCAAGGACGGCACGTTCAAGAGTTTTGGAGAGAAAAGAAAGAAGGGATACTGGTCTGTAGTTGTTGACATCGGAGGGATCGAGTGTAGGTTTTTTCAGAAGGGGTGCAACTCTCGCTCTCTTGAAGACGGAAGGGACGTAGCCAGCGGTCAGGGATGAGTTGATGAGCGAGGTGAGGTAAGGGAGAAGGTCTCCGGAAATGGTCTGGAGAAGAGAGGAGGGGATAGGGTCAAGCGGGCAGGTTGTTGGGCGGCCGGCCGTCACAAGACGCGAGATTTCATCTGGAGAGAGAGGGGAGAAAGAGGTCAGAGCACAGGGTGGGGCAGTGTGAGCAGAACCAGCGGTGTCGTTTGACTTAGCAAACGAGGATCGGATGTCGTCGACCTTCTTTTCAAAATGGTTGACGAAGTCATCTGCAGAGAGGGAGGAGGGGGGGAGGGGGAGGAGGATTCAGGAGGGAGGAGAAGGTGGCAAAGAGCTTCCTGGGGTTAGAGGCAGATGCTTGGAATTTAGAGTGGTAGAAAGTGGCTTTAGCAGCAGAGACAGAAGAGGAAAATGTAGAGAGGAGGGAGTGAAAGGATGCCAGGTCCGCAGGGAGGCGAGTTTTCCTCCATTTCCGCTCGGCTGCCCGGAGCCCTGTTCTGTGAGCTCGCAATGAGTCGTCGAGCCACGGAGCGGGAGGGGAGGACCGAGCCGGCCTGGAGGATAGGGGACATAGAGAGTCAAAGGATGCAGAAAGGGAGGAGAGGAGGGTTGAGGAGGCAGAATCAGGAGATAGGTTGGAGAAGGTTTGAGCAGAGGGAAGAGATGATAGGATGGAAGAGGAGAGGGTAGCGGGGGAGAGAGAGCGAAGGTTGGGACGGCGCGATACCATCCGAGTAGGGGCAGTGTGGGAAGTGTTGGATGAGAGCGAGAGGGAAAAGGATACAAGGTAGTGGTCGGAGACTTGGAGGGGAGTTGCAATGAGGTTAGTGGAAGAACAGCATCTAGTAAAGATGAGGTCGAGCGTATTGCCTGCCTTGTGAGTAGGGGGGGAAGGTGAGAGGGTGAGGTCAAAAGAGGAGAGGAGTGGAAAGAAGGAGGCAGAGAGGAATGAGTCAAAGGTAGACGTGGGGAGGTTAAAGTCGCCCAGAACTGTGAGAGGTGAGCCGTCCTCAGGAAAGGAGCTAATCAAGGCATCGAGCTCATTGATGAACTCTCCGAGGGAACCTGGAGGGCGATAAATGATAAGGATGTTAAGCTTGAAAGGGCTGGTAACTGTGACAGCATGGAATTCAAAGGAGGCGATAAACAGATGGGTAAGGGGAGAAAGAGAGAATGACCACTTGGGAGAGATGAGGATCCCGGTGCCACCACCCCGCTGACCAGAAGCTCTCGGGGTGTGCGAGAACACGTGGGCGGACGAAGAGAGAGCAGTAGGAGTAGCAGTGTTATCTGTGGTGATCCATGTTTCCGTCAGTGCCAGGAAGTCGAGGGACTGGAGGGAGGCATAGGCTGAGATGAACTCTGCCTTGTTGGCCGCAGATCGGCAGTTCCAGAGGCTACCGGAGACCTGGAACTCCACGTGGGTCGTGCGCGCTGGGACCACCAGATTAGGGTGGCCGATGCCACGCGGTGTGGAGCGTTTGTATGGTCTGTGCAGAGAGGAGAGAACAGGGATAGACAGACACATAGTTGACAGGCTACAGAAGAGACTACGCTAATGCAAAGGAGATTGGAGTGGCAAGTGGACTGCGCGTCTCGAATGTTCAGAAAGTTAAGCTTACGTAGCAAGAATCTTATTGACTAAAATGATTAAGATGATACAGTACTGCTGAAGTAGGCTAGCTGGCAGTGGCTGCGTTGTTGACTTTGTAGGCTAGCTGGCAGTTGTTGACTTTGTAGGCTAGCTGGCAGTGGCTGCGTTGTTGACACTACACTAATCAAGTCGTTCCGTTGAGTGTAATAGTATCTACAGTGCTGCTATTCGGGGGCTAGCTGGCTAGCTAGCAGTGTTGATTACGTTACGTTGCGTTAAAAGAACGACAATAGCTGGCTAGCTAACCTAGAAAATCGCTCTAGACTACACAATTATCTTTGATACAAAGACGGCTATGTAGCTAGCTATGTAGCTAGCTACGATCAAACAAATCAAACCGTTGTACTGTAATGAAATGAAATGAAAATGTGATACTACCTGTGGAGCGAAGCGGAATGCGACCGGGTTGTTGAGTGCAGAAGTTCTATTCGGTAGACGTTGGCTAGCTGTTGGCTAGCTAGCAGTGTCTCCTACGTTAAGGACGACAGATAGCTGGCTAGCTAGCCTCGGTAAATTAAGATAATCACTCTAAAACTACACACTCTAAACTACACAATTATCTTGGATACGAAGACAGCAAAGACAACTATGTAGCTAGCTAACACTACACTAATCAAGTCGTTCAGTTGGGTGTAATAGTTGCTACAGTGCTGCTATTCGGTAGACGGTGGACGTTTGCTAGCTGGCTAGCTGCTGGGCAGATGGCAGATAGCAGTGTAGACTGCGTTAGGACGACGAAATACGATAATTACGCAATTATCTTTGATACAAAGACGGCTATGTAGCTAGCTAAGAAGAAATTGCTAAGATTAGACAAATTAAACCGTTGTACTATAATGAAATGTAATGAAATGTAATGAAAAGTTATACTACCTGCGGACCAAAGTGCTGCTATTCGGTAGACGGTGGACGTTTGCTAGCTGGCTAGCTGCTGGGCAGATGGCAGATAGCAGTGTAGACTGCGTTAGGACGACGAAATACGATAATTACGCAATTATCTTTGATACAAAGACGGCTATGTAGCTAGCTAAGAAGAAATTGCTAAGATTAGACAAATTAAACCGTTGTACTATAATGAAATGTAATGAAATGTAATGAAAAGTTATACTACCTGCAGACCAAAGTGCGAAGATAATAAGATAGTATAGTATAATGGGTTACTAGAGATAAAGTACCATAATATTTGTATAATGGGTTACTATGATGATCTGATGAAGTAAGAATAGAAAAATTATAATAATATACAACCTGCACACCCACACGTAGACATAGGTAAGTGGAGTAAAAAGTATTCTGTTCAGAGTGGTCCCTTTACGGATAATTTGATAAAGATGAGGTTAATCCTTTGACGCGTACAATCACGTATTTGTGATCATTGTTGACTGGTCCCTGCAGCGTACCATCACAAATATGTGATTGGAACAGCAGCAACAGAACGTATGACACAACAAACGCGTCTAAACACCATTGTTGTCTGAACAGCATCTAAATATTATTTTCTACTGATGGAAAGTAAGTCTTACTTTATTCCTCAATTTGAACTTTTATTGTAAAAGATAAATGCTAACTTCATCATCCAAGCATCACACGGAACACATCCACAGCCAAACTCATTCAATAAATCAGTCTAAATAACAGGTTGCGCTGACAAAAAACCAAAACATAATGTAACGACCCTGGATTTTTAAACGCGGAAATCTACTCTGCCGCACGAACATGCTTTTGCAGCACAGTCGATAGCGCGCCGGACTTCGGGCTAGAAGGTCGAAGGTTCGAGACCTGCTCCCTGCTGTTTCATTACATTGGTGTCAGAAGTGATCGGACCTTGCATCCACGACAGTGCGTGTGCTTGGCCGGTGAGCGCGTTCCTGTAAGACGTAGCTAGAACGAGGACGCGCTCTTTGAAAGGAAGGAGTAGTGTAACGACCCTGGGTTTATAAGCGCGGAAATCGACTCTGCCGTTCGAGCATGCTTTTGCGGCACAGTCGATAGCGCGCTGGATTTCGGGAAAGAAGGTCGGCGGTTCGAGACCTGCTCCCTGCTGTTTCATTACAATAGGTTAGCGACCTAACAGCTAGACTAGTTTACAATGTACCACATCTCTGGTGAGCACAAAAGACTAATGTAATGTTGTTTAGAAAATAAATGTGTGTCAACTAAACTAACAGCAACTACATTCTTTATTATGGCAGCCATGTTTGTGTAACAGATGTATAGTGTACTCTCCATGCGTTGTGTTTTAAAATAATAAATCACTTCGGCCAGTGGTCCCAGTTGAGCATCATTTATTTCTGCTGTGATTAAATGGGAAACAGCACGTTAGTTGTGCAGGACTTAACAGTGATGATGGCTGTCGATGGCAAAATCCCTCGCATCACATTTTCATACTGGGCGAACAAAATACAAAAATACAATACAAAATATAACATGTGTAAATACCTGTGATTAAATGGGAAACAGCACGTTAGTTGTGCAGGACTTAACAGTGATGATGGCTGTCGATGGCAAAATCTGTAGCATGAAGACAACTGTGTTAGCCGTGGCTTATGTGACCATGACATCGGTGTATGCTAGCTAACACAATTATTTACAGCAATCATATGCCAAAGCACATCCCAGAAAGCCCCTCAATCCCTAACAGGTACCATATAACCACACATGTATAAAATCAGTAACGTACAGCAAATTTGTACACATTGTAAAATAGAAAATAGAAAACAGTATTCAGAACGTGACCTACCCCTCGCATCACATTTTTATACTGGGAAGACCTGACGTTCGCGATCTCCCCCTATCTGCAAGCGGGGCCAATCACAACACCCCTTATTGTCATCAGAGTTGAACTAACCAATAAGAATGCTTGAACATCAAATACACATTTCTTTAGAGGCAAGTGGAAACATAACCAACCCTGTTACATTTGTTTACGTTTGCGAAAACACCCTAATCCCAGAATGCGAATTCACTATAATGCCGCATTCAAAACAACTGGGAAATCGGAAATCTCTGACTAGAAATGGGGGAAGGTATCGAGGTGGAGGAAATATTACTATGATGGGGGATTTATCAATAAACACAGGAGAAGTTTATAAACTAAATAAAAAGAAACTATAAATGTACTGTATAGTTAGTAATACTTGAAGTTTTTATAAATGTAACCACGTTTTGGAAGGAGAGCAATAACTGGTCCACCCATGTAACATTCAGATGGCGCCAAAGCATAAACCTAGATAATCCTGTCTAGCGCCATAGTTTACGATACCCCATTATCTACAACCTCGCTTCACTCACGCCACGTTCTCTGCATACAATATAGCTGATTAGACGCACGCAACATTCAATCTGAACGCCTGCACAAACTACCTCACTGTTACGTTCGTTCGTAAAAACGTATGTTGAGTTCCACATAATTTATTAAAGAAGTGAAACTTTAGCAAAGACAAAACAATAAACAAAAAACTAACAAACAACGAACCGTGACTACAACACTAACTCAAAACATAAACAATATCCCATAACCCACAGGTGGAAAAAATGCTACTTAAATATGATCCCCAATTAGAGACAAAGATAGCCAGCTGCCTCTAATTGGGAATCATACCAAAACCCCAACATAGAAAAAACAACCTAGAACCCCACATAGAAAATATAAACTAGACTAACCCCCCGTCACACCCTGACCTACTCCACCATAGAAAATAAAGGCTCTCTATGGTCAGGACGTGACACTCACTTTGTTGGTAACATGACTTTGTCCACCACCCTGTTCTCATTGTCCTCCGCCTCGACCAGGCTAAAACCTATCCAAGCCATAATACTCACCGCATTTGATGAGAAATATCTTCCTCGCTTGGTGATGAGGCAGGCATCTGTAGGCTACATGTCCAGTGGTGATAATATGTTGACATGGGGATGAAATGTAGCCACCGCTATAGTCTCGTTTTTCCAGGGGAGAATAAATTAAATTCATTTTTAAAAATGAAGAAAAAGTATTTAGGATGCCAGCCTTTTCCGGCCTTAGCAATGGTCGGCATATGTAATATATGCTCATACCACGCTCTCACTTTTTGTATGCCACCACTGTATCAAATACACCGGATTTAGCGCCTCAGGTTTCCCGCCCTATCTCACAAGTGCAGCCCCGCAGACGGGCTAATAGAAAAGCCTCTTTCAGATAATAAAAAATGTAATATAGACGATAATAATAATTATTCAATAATACTATAGATTCTCACTGCTACTACTATAGGAAGAAAGTTTTATAAAGCCTCATATGAAGCAGACATTGCGATATTGATACAATGTGGTTTGTAGAGAATAGCGAAAAAATGCAACAATCAAATTCTAGAACTGCAGCATAGAATTCTGGTACCGCGTGCTAAAAGAACTCACGCTGTAAGGGCCGTTATTAACATTTATAACTTACGTGTCAAAAGGTTAAGCTCGGGGCCCAGGGTCTGAACCCCGCCCTGTGCAACTGGATCCTGCACTTCCTGACGGGCCACCCCAAGGTTGTGAAGGTAGGAAACAACACTTCAACTTCGATGATCCTCAACTCAGGGGCCCTACAAGGGTGCATGCTCAGCCCCCTCCTGTATTCCCTGTTCACCCATGACTGCGTGGCCACGCACGCCTCCAACTCAGTCATCAAGTTTGCAGACAACACAACAGTAGTAGGCCTGATTACCAACAATAACGAGACAGCCTACAGAGAGGAGGTGAAGGCCCTGGGAGTGTGGTACCAGGAAAATAACCTCTCACTCAATGTCGACAAAACAAAGGAGCTGATTGTAGACTTCTGGAAACAGCAGATAGAGCATCGACGGGACCGCAGTGGAGCAGGTGGAAAGCTTCAAGTTCCTCAGCGTACACATCACTGACGATCTGAAATGGTCCACCCACACAGTGTGGTGAAGAAGGCGCAACAGAGCCTCTTCAACCTCAGGAGGCTGAATAAATTTGGCATGTCCTCTAAAACCCTCACAAACTTTTACAGATGAACAATTGAGAGCATCCTGTCGGGCTGTATCACCGTCTGGTACGGCAACTGCACCGCCATCAACCGCAGTGCTCTCCAGTCTGCCCAATGCATAATCGAGGGCAAACTACCTGCCCTCCAGGACACCTTCAGCACCCGATGTCACAGGAAGGCCAAAAAGATCAAAGACAACAACCACCCAAGCCACTGCCTGTTCACCCCGTTATCATCCAGAAGGCGAGGTCTGTACAGGTGCATCAAAGCTGGGGCCGAGAAACTGAAAAACTGTTTCTATCTCAAGGCTATCAGACTGTTAAATAGCCATCACCAGGCGGCTTCCATCCGGTTAAGTAACCCTGCACCTTAGAGGCTGCTGCCCCATATACATAGACTTTAAATCACTGGCCACTTTAATAATGGAACACTAGTCACTTTAATAAATCTTTACATATTTTTGCTTTACTCATTTCATATGTATATACTGTATTTAGTATATGCCACTCACATATTGCTCATCCTAATCTTTATATATTCCTTAATTCCATTATTTTACTTTTAGATTGTGTGTATTGTTGTGAATTGTTAGATATTACTGCACTGTTGGAGCTAGAAACCCAAGCATTTCGCTACACCCGCAATAACATCTGCTAAAAATGTGGATGTGACAAATACATCTGATTTGATTTTGATTTGATCTACAAAGCCCTTCACCATCTTATCTCTCAGACCTTCTTCTCCCCCACCAACCCACAATGCAATCAGTTCTGCCACAGTGGGCCACCTTGTCATCCCCAGGTTGAAGCTCCAGAGCTTTGGCGACAGGGCCTTCTCCAGGGTTGCTCCTAGGCTCTGGAACATCACTATCTTTCAATCCCTCCTAAAGCCCCACCTCTTTGACAAGGCCTACCCTTAAGCCCCCCACCCCTCCTAAGACACACTCTCTTCACCGTACTGAGCAGCACCTAACCCTTACCCAAACTGGGTTCAAATCGAGATCCCAACCATCCCCCTCCCCATAGACTGATACCTCACACTCTTTCCCTTCTGTCCGCCCACTTCTCTTTTATTAATGTCTTGTTTAGTCTGTTTTGTTTTTTATTTCTATAATTGTAAAGCAACTTTGGGTCCTTGAAAAGCTCCATATAAGTCCAATGTATTATTATTATTATTATTGTGTACGTAACCAATAACATTTTATTTTGATTGGAGTGAAATATTGCATGAACTCTTTGAGACAAAAGTATAATTCAAATGGATTTGAGTCAAATGTTGTATGCTGGGACTTTTACTAAATAAAACTCATTAACTGTTGATATACTGATTTATATATGTGCTGTAGCAATACATTTATATTCTCCTATAATAACAGAAAATAGCATATACCTTGAAATCTGGCCTTATTTACTCACCCCCTTCTGAGTCACTTGGCACTGCAAAAGGCTGCTGGTCAGGAGCACTGGAGGTTGCATCTTCCCTGTCCAAGCCAGTGGTTATCTGTCAAGCGACAGACATATGGGTACACTCACAATCGCCCCCAGTCCACCTATTATGGCATCATTGACTTGAATGGGGACCCCAGTTCTATTAATTCTTATTTCTATGGAGGTAACTAGTGACAACCCTGAAGGGCTTGAGCCTTCTGGTTCAAGATTCACAAAGCCTAGCAACAAACATCTTAAAACTTCTTCGGGATCGGTGTCCTTTCCACGGGACAGTGGAAGGGCAGGTTGTAAGTAAAAATAACATTTCCCAGGACAGACATATCTGATATTGGCAGAAAGCTTAAATTCTTGTTAATCTAACTGCACTGTCCAATTTACAGTAGCTATTACAGTGAAATAATAGCATGCTATTGTTGCACAATTTTGAACATGAAAAGTTATTAATAAACAAATTAGGCACATTTGGGCAGTCTTGATACAAAATTTTGAACAGAAATGCAATGGTTCATTGGATCAGTCTAACACGTTGCACATACACTTATGCCATCTAGTGGCCAAAATCTAAATTGCTCCTGGGCTGGAATAATACATTATGGTCTTTCTCTTGCATTTCAAAGATGATGGTACAAAAAAAGAACAGTTGGTTTTTCTTTGTTTTTCTTTGTATTTCTTTGTATTATCTTTTACCAGATCTATTGCTAATCCTTACTACATTCCTTTCACATTTCCAGAAACTTCAAAGTGTTTCCTTTCAAATGGTACCAAGAATATGCATATCCTTGCTTCAGGGCCTGAGCTACAGGCAGTTAGATTTGGGTATGTCATTTTAGGCGAAAAAAAAAAAAAAAAGTGGCTAATCCTTATCATATAATATAATTTCATGAAATCACAAGTCCAATACAGCAAATGAAAATAAACATCTTGTGAATCCAGCCAACATTTCCGATTTTTTAAATGTTTTACAGCGAAAACACAATATATATTTATGTTAGCTCACCACAATAGCCAAACACACAACGCCATTTTTTCACCGCAAACATAGCTTTCACAAAACCCACAAATAGAGATAAAATGAATCACTAACCTTTGAACAACTTCATCAGATGACAGTCTTATAACATCATGTTATACAATACATTTATGTTTTGTTCGAAAATGTGCATATTTATAGGTATAAATCGTAGTTTTACATTGCAGCCATCGTCACAAATAGCACCAAAACAGCCAGAATAATTACAGAGAGCAACGTGAAATACATAAATACTCATCATAAAACATTTATGAAAAATACATGTTGTACAGCAAATCGAACATGTGCATATTTATAGCTACAAATCGTGGTTTTACATTGTGAATACGGCGCCAAAATGCACCAAATTCTCCGGAGAAATTTTGGACAGTCACGTAATCTAACCAAAAAACTCATCATAAACTTTGCTAAAAAATACATGTTGTACAGCAAATGAAAGATACACTGGTTCTTAATGCAACCGCTGTGTTAGATTTTTAAAAATGACTTTAGTACAAAGTACGGCATGCAATAATCTGAGACAGCGCCCAGCCATTCTCGCCATGTTGGAGCCAACATATTCCACAAAAATACGAAATAACATCATAAATATTCTCTTACCTTTGATGATCTTCCATCAGAATGTAGTGCAAGGAGTCCTAGTTCCACAATAAATCGTTGTTTTGTTTTAGAATGTCCATTTCTTCTGTCGAATTAGCATGGTGGAGCGCACATGTCCATGAACTCTTGGCGCATGGAACGAAAAATTCCAAAAGTCACAATAAACGTCAAATAAACTGGTCAAACTCAGTTGAAAATCCATCTTTATGATGTTTTTCTCATATGTATCCAATAACGTCCAAGACGGAGCATTTCGTTGTGTCTACCTAACGCATTTCAGAAAAGAATATGGTGCTCTCTAGTGCGCAGCTAAATACTGCCAATATGGCGGACCTGTCACTCCAAAAGCTCTCATTCGGTCTCACATCAAGCTAGACACCCCATTCAACATTCTACTGCCTGTTGACATCTAGTGGAAGGCGTATGAAGTGCATACAGATCCATAAATATAAGGCAATTGAATAGGCAAGGCCTTACACAGACACCCATTTTCAGAATTTTCACTTCCTGTTTGGAAGTTTGCTGCCAAATGAGTTTTGTTTTACTCACAGATATAATTCAAACAGTTTTAGAAACTTCAGAGTGTTTTCTATCCAATAGTAATAATAATATGCATATCGTATGATCTAGAACAGAGTACGAGGCCGTTTAATTTGGGCACTATTTTTTCCCAAAGTGAAAACAGCGCCCCCTATTAAGAAGACGTTTTAAGAAGATTTGTAAGTTGTTTGAGAAGTTTGTGAGAAAATCATTAAATCTTAAGATATTGTTGAGGAATTGCACTTAAGAACTATTTTATGAACTTCTTTTTTTCTCTTAAGAATCTTCTTACGTTTTTGTACAGCGCCATATTTTCCTAACGGGAAACCCAGAGGGTTTAGTTTTTAGTTTTTCTTGGAATAGAAACACCATAATATTAATCAAATTAATTAAGCTACATTTCTTAAAATTAATCCCATATACTATTATCTTACAAAAAAGGTTTTAAATTATTTAGTACAACCAATATTAAAAACTGTCAAATGCTTCTCAAAGATGTCCTCTGGTGGTCAAACTAGCACTAACTAGCATTAACCCTTTCATGCGTGAGTTCCAAATATCTCTAACGGTCGCCCCAGCGTGAGTTTTTTTATGCACGTAATGTTAGAACGTTCTCTCCATTCCAGAATGTGATTGTTACGCAACAGTACATTTAATCCGCGCTGCCCTCAAACCAAGGCACGCAGCCTGTTTTTATTTATAAACTGTTTTCAACTTCAATTTCAAATGATTTTCGAACAAGTTTTTATTTTCTAAGAACAGTTTGAATTGAGGTGTGTTCCGCCTCCTCATTCATTCACATAACAATTGTCATTTTTACTTTTCTGGACCATTAATTTTTCAGACATTTCTGACCCAGACAAAATTCCCCAAGCACTACCCAATTGTTTGTGCAGTTCAAGTCTGCACACACGTGTTCACATTTTCCATCTGTTGTTTTCATTACTAATAATAACTTTGGAAATGTGTGCGTTTCTATCAAAGTACGTGCCTTATTACGTTATAATAGTTTCTGTATGTCTTTTCTATTGTAGCTCACTGTGTGTATGGAGCATAATATATTTGTGTATATTCCTTATAACCGCGGACATGTGAGGTAACGTTCCTCATTTCATAACCTTTATGATGTTATATTCAATCGTGCTTATGTAGCTAGTTACATTCTTCTATTAGCTCTGTAAAAAATGCTAATTGCATCTGAGAAGTATTAGCTTGTGTTGTATTTTGAAGCTACCCTGGCTTTATGACTCCAAAGTGGCGCAGCGGTCTACGGCACTGCATCTTAGTGCTAGAGGCATCACTACAGACACCCTGGTTTGAATCTAGGCTGTAACACAACCAGCTGATTGGGAGTCCCATAGGGCGGTGCACAATTGGCCTAGCGTCATCCGAGTTTGGCCGGTGTAGGCCGTCATTGTAAATAATAATTTGTTGATAAATGACTTGCCTAGTTAAATGAATAAAAAAATATGACCATGGTTTGTTTTTATTTGGCATATTTAGCATAGCTCTGTTCTGCCCTGCCTTGACCCCTTGTGGAGCTCAAAAGTTAGTTTCTTACTGTTATAACTCAAATATGTGATTTTTGACAAATAAAATATACTATTTTTATAGCAGTGTTTTATGTTACTTCTTTGTAATATTATTTTATTGCTATATCCTTATATTGTATTCTAATGAATAATTCCTCTTTATTCTGTACTTTCAGAAACCACAAACAGTATTTGCCAATATCATAACTGGAACTGGAGCTGGACATCTTTGGAGCTGAAGATTGAGGACAGCTTTTGTATGCTAGTGTACACTCCTTAACAGTTTTACTGGATGAAAACACAGCAAGAAAACACATAGGCCAATATGTAATAGTCATCTATTTTATTGCAGTATTGGTGGTGGTTGGCTGAATAACAACTTGTTTTACTAGAGGGGGAAAAAATGAATATGCATAACCCATATTTAATATTCACGCAGTGACTGAACAACTTCATTTCCACCCCCACCTCTAAAGGCATAGTATCATGGCAGGTCACCTGTCAAGTCACCTGTCAGGTCAGTCTTTCACTAATTGCTGCAGATGTGCTCAATAGTGCTTGAGCATATGATACTCCCCAAAGCATGGTGAAATACGTAGAGGTGTATCACAAGCTAAACACATGTATTTTGTCAACTTCCCCTGCTTACTTCTCCTGGTGCCAGACAGGCAGACTTTGCAGTGCCTCCATGGGTGACTACCTTGAGCATCAGTTTGAGGGACTTTGCAGGGAAATTGCCGTGCAGTGAGGCGTAGGGGATTGTCCACAGCAGGACGACCCCCAGTGGATGGGCGCCGAGGGGTGTGGTGCTCCTCCAGCAGCTCTCTCATGAGGATCTCTCTGTACTTTTGGTAGGTAATTACTTTACCTATGAGGGAGTGGGGAGGATGAGGGAAGGGAGAGGATGATGAGGCAGTGGGTAGGTGGGTGAGATATTGTCACTATAATTGCATAATGGAACTGTATATGATTTGCATGTGAACTGTACATCCAATTACAAAAATACCTTGTTCAGTATCCATCTCACCTGTTAGTTGGTGGTGAACTATGTGGCCATTAAGGGCAGAAGTGTCGATCAGATGGAAAAATATCTTGTCACCGATCCCTCCGGAACTTTCATTACGCACACCTGGCCTCTATTCCCAGTGATTAGTAATTGTATAAGTGTGCCCTTGGTTTACCATTGTCCTGTCGATTATTGTTACTATGTCCGTTGGTCGTGTGAGTACCTGTGCTGTGTGTTTTGGCTTTTGTGCCATTGTGGATTGCGCAGATGATTACGGGTCTCATCCCGTGTGATAATCATTGTACGCTTGCGTTATTTATTCAAGGTACTCCTCCCTCTTTTGTTTGGGTTTCAACCCTGGGTGTTGTATACGTGTTTGATTGGTCCTTTACATGGCACTCTGTAATTTGGGTGAAAAAAATAATAAAAAATTACGCATTCTTGCACCTGTCTCCTGACCCTTTAACGTGACACTTCTTATACCACTTGATTGTTTTCTGAGTGCATTTCACAAAGATGTTTATCATGTCCGCCTTATCCACTGCCCCCATTTTGAGGTTATAGTCAAGCACGCAGTCTGGTTTGATTTTTCTTTCTCCCGTCAGGTGGTCCACCTTCCCTGTGGCCGACATAGTTGCTGTGTGGACAGTGGAGAGGACATGGACTCGTTTGTCTCGTTTGTCATGCCACTTTACTGCCAGCTGTTGACTGTTCTCCTTGAACTCCACCTCCCCTCTCTGCATCTTCCTGCATCCGAATGCTGGCATTCCCTTCCTGTTCGACCTAACGTGCCACAGGCCCTTGTGCTGTTGAAGTTCAGATGCTGGAAGAGTGTGCGACTGCTGTAACAATTGTCCACATACAAAGTGTGTCCCTTGCCGAGATGAGGAGCCAGCATGGTCATCACCACGGACCTGGACACCCCAAGCCCCTCAATGTTGGACCCTGTGTAAACTATAATGTTCTGGACAAATCCTGTCTTCAGGTCACACATGACAAAGAACTTGACCCCAAACCTGTGCCTTTTGGAGGGAAAATATTGACGAACCGCCAGCCTACCTTTCCATAACATCAGGGACTCATCAATGCATAGGTCCTTGTATGGCACAAACACCCGACCAAATGCTGATGTCAGGCTGGTAAGAACATTTCTTATTTTGTATAACGGTCATTTAGGATGGCAGTAGCATTGTTGACGAAATGCAGGCATCACAGCAGAACTAGGAAGCGGTCTTGGGAAAAGAGGGTGCCAAAGAAGGGAATGGCAAACATAGGATCTGTGCTCCAGTAGTCTCTTAGGGAGTTCTTCTTTACTATCCCCATGAGAAAGACTGTCACCAGGAAGGTATACATTTCACTAATTGTGGTTGTCACCCATTTAGCGAGTCCCCCCCCCCACTCCTGGCTCTCTCTTCTCCTGTAGTTCCAAGGCATAGCGATTGGTCTCCTCTACTATGTCTCCCACCAGCTTCTCTGTCAGAAACAACTTGAAGCACTCTGCCTCAGATGGAAATGGAAAGGGGCGTTGCACTCCAGACTGGGACTCATCAAAGCAAACAGCAGGGCCAGGAGGGGTGAAATGGCTGGCGGCCTTCCAGCTACCACAAAACTCCTGTACTTCATCCACTGTCTGTCTGCCTCCATCACCACCAGCATCTTCAAAAGGGACCTGGGACTTCGTCAGTGGACAAGTTGTCCTCAGATTCAGGGTTCTCAATGGCTAAAAGGTTGGGGAGCAGCTCCTCCCTGTCACTATCAGAATCTGATCCTGACTTTCATACTCAGACTCGTTGTCAGAATTTTAAAAAGTCTCCAGAATTTCCGCATTCATGAGTTGTCTCCTTTTGAAAGACATTGCTGATGCTACAGCTTAGCTCACTAGCTACATACATAAACAACAACACTGAATGGCTCAGAGTGGGAGTGAGAGGTTACGTGATTGACTGCCAGCACGCGCCACTTGTATCAATAAATCACCCAGAAAATGTTTTGTGTGATAATTATTTATATAGTTACGGTTTTATTTTCAATGACCGGTGACAAGTCATGCATTCCCGATTCTTGCATAGATTGTAATGGGCACATATTGTGTGTAAAAAACTTTTTTGAAGGTTGTACTGTTTATGATGATCTAAGCTAATTCCAGCGGTGTGTGGAGCCATGTTTGTTGACATACAATGCATTCTGGGTTTCACGTAATCGTCTGTCGGACCAAAGATGTTATAACAAAATGAGTTGAGTAAGGGTGCACTCATTTTTTGAGAACTTCCAGAAATGAATGGTGGGATGTGAATGATGGTAGACGACCCCCCCCCCCCCCTTGAACATGCATACTATAAATAGACCAAACTCATCTTGTCTTCTCTATTCCTTGGTTTCCGTGAGAGAAAAAAGCGTGTCAGCGCACAAACTACCCATCGTCGGATTACTTTCAATTTCTAGAGAGTGTTTTACTCAATTAATTTAGATCAATGGTGAGCTCACCCGTGATGTGATGCAATTATAAATAGTAATTACTATTTCATATTGTAGTTTGTCAGCGAGAGTTATACAAATATGACTGCTTGTGTTACCTCAATCTTTCCTCAGTTAGCGCTAGAAAAAATGTAGCCTACATTTTTCCTGTTTGGATGATTGTGTTATGCTGTAGATACCGCTGTGAATGTCTGAACATTGCATCCAAAAGTAAACTGTTCACATTCTGGACATAACTTTGTAAGGACTGCATTTGTTCAAAATGTTTCTGAAAAAACAATGTGGCCAGCTCAAAAGCTGATTGTTGCGTCATTCGAAACTGGCCATTCTAAATAGGCGTTCTAAATAAATCACACCTGTGTGATCATAAGCTACAGGGACCACTGTAGAATGATGACACCCGTTTGATGGTATGTGTGAAAGGGTCAATGGCAACAATGGCTGACAGTTAAATAATGTGGCATAGGTGTGCTGCAGTATGACACAACTTTTAAATTAATAACCACTGAACATAAAGCTGTCCCAGCAGAGCTTACTTTTCTTTTCGATTACAACAGGTGTAGAAATGCTTTACCGTGAAATGTTTATTTACAAGCCCTTAACCAACAGTGCAAGAGTAAAAAAATAAAATAAAATTAACACAATAAAATAACAATAACAAGGCTATATACAGGGCGTACTGGTTTCGAGTCAATGTGCAGGGGTACAGGTTAGTTGAGGTAATTTGTACATGTAGGTAGGGGTAAAGTGACTATGCATAGATAATAAACAACGAGTAGCAGCAGTGTACAAAACAAATGGAGGGGGTGTCAATGCAAATAGTCCGGTGGCCATTTGATTAATTGTTCAGCAGTATTATGGCTTGGGGGTAGAAGCTGTTAAGGAGCCTTTTGGTCCTAGACTTGGTGATCCGGTACTACTTGCCGTGCGGTAGCAGAGAACGGTCTATGACTTGGGTGACTGGAGTCTCTGACAATTTTATGGGCTTTCCTCTGACACCGCCTATTATATAGGTCCTGGATGGCAGGAAGCTTGGCCCCAGTGATGTAATGGGCCGTACGTACTACCCTCTGTAGCGCCTTGCGGTCAGATGCCGAGCAGTTGCCATACCAGGCAGTGATGCAACCGGTCAGGATGCTCTCAATGGTGCAGCTGTAGAATTTTGAGGATCTGGGGACCCAAACCAAACCTTTTCAGTCTCCTGAGGGGGAAAAGGTTTTGTCTTGCCATATTCACAACTGTCTTGGTGTGTTTGGACCATGATAGTTAGTTGAAACTTGAAACTCTCGACCCCCTCCACTTCAGCCCCGTCGATGTTAATGGGGTCCTGTTCGGCCCTCCTTCTCCTGTAGTCCACGATAATCTCCTTTGTCTTGCTCACATTGAGGGAGCGGTTGTTGTCCTGGCACCACACTGCCAGTTCTCTTACCTCCTCCCTATAGGCTGTCTCATCGTTGTCGGTGATCAGGCCTACCACTGTTGTGTCATCGGCAAATTTAATGATGATGTTGGAGTCGTGCCTGGCCATGCTGTCATGAGTGAACAGGGAGTATAGGAGGGGACTGAGAACGCACCCCTGAGGGGCCCCCGTGTCGAGGATCAGGGTGGCGGATGTGTTGTTACCTACAGTTGAAGTAGGATGTTTATATACAGTTAGGTTGGAGTCATTAAAACTCAGAAAATTTCTTGTTAACAAACTATAGTTTTGGCAAGTTGGTTAGGACATCTACTTTTTGCATGACACTAGTAATTCTTCCAACAATTGTTTACAGACAGATTATTTCACTTATAATTCACTGTATCACAATTCCAGTGGGTCAGAAGTTTACATACACTAAGTTGACTGTGCCTTTAAACAGCTTGGAAAATTCCAGAAAATGACGTCATGGCTTTAGAAGCTTCTGATTGGCTAATTGACATCATTTGAGTCAATTGGAGGTGTATCTGTGGATGTTTTCAAGGCCTACATTCAAACCCAGTGCCTCTTTGCTTGACATCATTGGAAAATTTTAAGAAATCAGCCAAGACCTCAGAAAAGAAATTGTAGACCTCCACAAGTCTGGTTCAACCTTGGGAGCAATTTCCAAATGCTTGAAGGTACCACGTTCATCTGTACAACCATTAGTACGCAAGTATAAACACCATGGGACCACGCAGCAGTCATACTGCTCTGGAAGAAGACGCGTTCTGTCTCCTAGAGATGAACGTACTTTGGTGCGAAATGTTCAAATCAATCCCAGAACAACAGCAAAGGACCTTGTGAAGATGCTGGAGGAAACAGGTTCTAAAGTATCTATAGCCACAGTAAAACGAGTCCTACATCAACACAACCTGAAAGGCCACTCAGCAAGGAAGAAGCCACTGCTCCAAAACCGCCATAAAAAAGCCAGACGATGGTTTGCAACTGCACCTGTAGACAAAGATCGTACTTTTTGGAGAAATGTCCTCTGGTCTGATGAAACAAAAATGGAACTGTTTGGCCTTAATGACCATCGTTATGTTTGGAGGAAAAAGTGGGATGCTTGCAAGCCGAAGAACACCATCCCAACCGTGAAGCATGGGGGTGTTAGCCTCATGTTGTGGGGGTGCTTTGTTGCTGGAGGGATTGGTGCACTTCACAAAATAGATGGCATCATCAGGTAGGAAAATTGTGAATATATTGAAGCAACATCTCAAGACATCAGTCAGGAAGTTAAAGCTTGGTGGCAAATGGGTCTTCCAAATGGACAATGACCCCCCAAGCATACTTCCAAAGTTGTTGCAAAATAGCTTAAGGGCAACAAAGTCAAGGTATTGGAGTGGACATCACAAAGCCCTGACCTCAATCCCATAGATACTTTGTGGGCAGAACTGAAAAAGCGTGTGCGAGCACGGAGGCCTACAACCTGACTCAGTTACACCAGCTCTGTCAGGAGGAATGGGCCAAAATTCACCCAACTTATTGTGGGAAGCTTGTGGAAGGCTACTCGAAATGTTTGACCCAAGTTAAACAATTTAAAGGCAAATTAAAGAAAATAAATAATTCTCTTTACTATTATTCTGACATTTCACATTCTTAAAATAAAGTGGTGATCCTAACTGACCGAAGACTGGGAATTTTTACTAGGATTAAATGTCATGAATTGTGAAAAACTGAGTTTAAATGTATTTGGCTAAGGTGTATGTAAACTTCCGACTTCAACTGTAACTACTACAGTGTGGAAATTGTAAAGGATATGTTCACGTGTCAAATGTTTGCAGACGGGAGAAGTATGATGCTGAATAATCTGTGAATGGAAAATGTTGCAACTGTGGTCGGGATCATACTCCGGACTTCCTTGAGTGCCCTGTTAGGGTGACGGAGGTCGAGGTGTCAAGGATCAGGGCTGCGCAGTGAATCTCCTATGTGGATGCGATGAAGAGAGTCGAAGAGGCAACAGTGTTGAAGATATGGCAGTGGATGCATTGCAACCTGTTTCTAGTGTTTTAAGTAATTTGGGTGATCTGGGTACACTTATTGTGGAGAAGGTGGATTTTGTGGCATTGATAGCCACAGTGATTAATTGTACAACACAAGTGTCTAAGAAGTCCAAGAAGCTGGGTATCATTATATCTGCAGCCGATACAATTTTAGGGCTCCCAGACTTAATGGCAGGAGCACTACAAGGACTTTTGTCACTAGGAAATGTCCCGCCCTGCTTCTGAGCAGATGCTTCTGAGCCTGTGTTGGGACCTGATTAGAATGAGGTTTTTACAGAAAAGCAGGTTGATTTTGTTTAGTTAATTTATTTTTTGGTAGTTTGTATGATTATTTATTTATTTTTACCCAAATGTTTTCCTTTCTTGTGATCCTTATTATCCACCCCCACATTAGGTGGCGGAATCCACATTTAATTGTTGCGAACGCCATTATACCATAGAAGAAGGAAACGTCATGTTCCTGGAAGTGTGCATTTGGTACGAAAATAAATCTAGGCGGGATTATACATAGCTAACGTTACTTACTCGTCACAGAGTTTCTGAATTATTTTCTCATTTTGGGTTTAGCGAATCAAAACTGTAAGAAACTAACTACTGCTTATCAAGAACTGTCATCATGGCCAATTTGAATGAAGCTGATTTACCACCAAATCTGACTTGTCTCAAAGTAAGTGCTGGTTCAAAACAACTCCCACCTCGACAAGCTAACGCTAGTTAGTTAGCTAGCTAACGTTAACTATTTTCGCAAAATAGCTTAACAAAATAGTATAAACCTATGTTAGCAAGCGAATATAACATATGTGTCAGCCAGTTACTTTAGCTAGCTAATTTACTTTTATTGTTTTGCCTTTTTAAACATGCATACAGCTAATGTTAGTTAGCAAACAAAAAAAGCTAGCTATTTATCCCAGCAGTGTGTATAACAATCATGTCAGTGTAGATGCTTTTTGCAACGCGTTACTAAAAGCAGTTTGTTAATGTGATGCTCACCATGTAACTATCATACTAGCCTACCTAACGGTATTATTTCTGTAATGCAGAATGTTGATACCATTCTCCGATGTCCCATTTGTTTCGAATTCCTGAGTATCGCAATGATGACCAAATGTTCTCACAACTGTAAGTTACCCAGATTTTGTCGTCACTAGACACAAACTATCCATTCGTTTTAAAAACAATGTTATAGCTGTACCGTTAGGTATAGGCTATAGAAGAGAACACTTGTCTCATAACAATACTGAATCCACACCTGATTATTTGAATTTCTCATTACAGTCTGCTCTTTGTGCATAAGAAAATTTCTGTCCTACAAATTACAATGTCCAGTATGCAATTCAGTAAGTATGATGCATGGTGGCACTGCATCATGACAATAAAACTATCTTTCAAATGTAATCTGTTTAGGTGGCTTGAACATGTCAAAATCAGACAAGCATTTATTTTTCTCTATTTTAGCCTACAACAGAACAGGACCTAAGAAACAACCGGATACTGGATGACCTGGTCACAAACTTTAAATCTGCAAGGTACCTATTGTGTATTAAATACTCCCATGATATGCTGGTAGAAAAACAGAAATTGAGAAATAATCCATAATGTATCTAGCCTATATCTTGAAGCATCTATTCAGGCAACATCTAGCTCAACTGAGTCTTGTTAAATGTGCTTACTGATACCATAGATGAACTGCCAATTCATAATAGAGAAACCACAACACTTTGTATTTTGAAAAGGCCACCATGCTCAGTGTCTCAAGGTGAAATCTATGCCTGATACCATAAACCCAACTGGCAGGTTTCATTAGTTTATTTCTCAGTTGAAAAAGACCACCTAAGATTTAAAGCATTCTTTGAAAGGTGTGTATTATTTTCAAATACATGTGTATTATGCACTGAGTATACAAAACATTAAGACACCTGCTCTCTCCAAGACATAGACTGACCAGGTGACTCTACAGTGCATTCGGAAAGTATTCCGTCCCATTGACTTTTTGGCTTAGTCATTATGGGGTACTGTGTGTAGAATGATGAGGGAAAGAAATAATGTAATCCATTTTAGAATAAGGCTGTAACGTAACAAAAAGGGGAAGGGGTCTGAATACTTTCTGAATGCACTGTAGGTAAAAAGCTATGATCCCTTAATGATGTCACTTGTTAAATCGACTTCAATTAGTGTAGATGAAGGGGAGGAGACAGGTTAAAGAAGGATTTTTAAGCATTGAGTAATGGATTGTGTATGTGTGACATTCAGAGGGTGAATGGGCAAGGCACAAGATTTATGGTAATGGGTGCCAGGCACACCGGTTTGTGTCAAAAACTGCTGGGGTTTTCACACTCAACAGCTTCCTGTGTGTATCAAGAATGGTCCACCACCCAAAAGACATTCAGCCAACTTGACACGACTGTGGGAAGCGTTGGAGTCAACATGAGCCAGCATCCCTGTAGAGTCTATGCCCTAACAAATTGAGGCTGTTCTGAGGGGATGTCGACTCAATATTAGGAAGGTGTTCCTACTGTTTGGTCTACTCAGTGTATACATTCAGAACCATTCAAACAGTGCTGTTTTGTGTACTGCCTTTATAAGTTTTGTTCCGATGTTTGGGGATGCAATTAAAATGTGTCATTTTAGAATGATTATACTGAGGATAAAGTGGAAGGAATTATAACACAGATTCTTTTCCCTCTGGAGGCTTCGCCTGGCCTTGCGATTTGTCAGCTCATTAATCTAACGCCCACTGTTAATAGCATTTTTCTACCAATTAAATGACGACAAAAAAGCAAGCAGCATGGAATACTTTACTTTGGCCTTTAGGGTAATGTATTTCCCTCCCTATATAGATGTTGTGAATGAGATTGGACGCTGTGTTTAGGGGGCAGGTCTCCTGGTTTCCTAGTAACTATCAGGATGCCCTTTCCTCTGGGAACTGGGTGATTCATGCCTCCTCTAAAACCATGGCTCTGCATTCCTCCCTGTTATTCACAATGGAACTGGCCTGGACTCTGTGCATCTGAATAGTAAATCAGGCAGGCAATCAGATAAAACTGTCATGTAGGCTTAGATCATCTCCAACTCATCTCATCCTCCTCCGCCTGGGCTCAACCCATGCCAAAGCGCACCTCGTGGGGGAAAATTACAACTCTACAGTGTCCTCCGTCTCCTCGTTCTTCCCCAGAGGGCATAGGGGTACATTGTGTGTGTGTGTGTGTGTGTGTGTGTGTGTGTGTGTGTGTGTGTGTGTGTGTGTGTGTGTGTGTGTGTGTGTGTGTGTGTGTGTGTGTGTGTGTGTGTGTGTGTGTGTGTGTGTGTGTTAGGGGTTGGGCGATAATAGGACAGCATCGTCTATCGACAGCTGTCATTGATGGTGATGACATCGTGATAGGCTAAACCATCGTCTGTCACATTTGAACTTGACTGGCGCCACGCAGTAAAGAACATCTTGCACACGTGACATTCTGGTACTTTACCTATTTTATAGCCTAATTCAGTAAATATGTTGTATACAGAACGCAATAGTGGGATGTAGGCCAGACAGAATGGAAAATTCCACCAAAGCAGCGCAAAATGGCCAGTCAGAAAATATAGTTTTTCTCTCTCTGTCAGATGCATGAGCCTTTTTTGTTGTTGTAACGGACACTAGCTGTTTAAAAAACACTTAGCCTCTCTCCATTCGATAGGCAATGAATTTGACTTTGGGCTCATAGGCTATGCTTTCATTGTTTTATGCATGGCTTTCTTCTAATCAAACCATGAATGTAATGGAGTTCCATCTCAAAGTAGTTTGAATAGCCTAAAAAACGTAAGGTAGCCAGGGGACTAATAATAAGAGAGAACCAACAATATCAATAGCCTATAGAAAAATCAAATGACAAGTTTAATGAAGTTTTAAGCTTATTAAGAAATATAGGATTCACGCGATCCGGGTAAATCCCTCCATGCGAGGTTTAAAACCAAATGGCCAATAACCTAGCGTCACTCCAGTAAAACAAATCATGACTCTCGAGTCAGTAAAAAGAGTTGTTCAAAAATAACTAATAATTTGCAAACATCACTACCTACTAGGCCTATCATAAGCTTTAAAACAAGTTAAAGTTATAAACAGTAGCTTATTTATCAAATATTCTATCCTAAGAAGGTGTTGTCCTAAAGTTGCCGCTTTCAAAAATAACAAGAATGAACGTCTATAGCATAGGCTATTCTCAATCACAGCTTTATGATGGTTCTGTGAAATCAGAGTGGAGTTGGGGGGTGAGGTGTTGACTACTAAAACCTAAACCTCTTAGCTACCTGGGATGCATCCTTGATGGAATCCTGGGAGGTGTGAGCATGGCCACTAAAGTGCTAGGGAAGGTTAATGCAAGGACTACATTTTTGGTTAGAAAGTCCAATCTGCTTGATAAGGCCTCCAGTAGAGGGCTAGCCACTGCCCTCATTCAATGCCATTTTGACTACGCTAGTACTTCCTGGTTTGGGGGCTTATCTAAGCTGCTGAAGGGTAAGCTCCAGATAGCCCAGAATAAGCTGATCAGGGTGGTATTGAAGGTGAGTCCACATTAGAGGTCGACCGATTATGATTTTTCAATGCCGATACCGATTAATCGGCCGATTTATTTTATTTATATATATATATATATTTTTTAAAATATATATCATACACACACACACACACACACACATTTTTGTAATAATGACAATTGCAACAATACTGAATGAACACTTTTATTTTAACTTAATATAATACATAAATACACACACGCACACAGCTCTGAAGTGACAATGATACTGAAGAGTCTGCTTAGGAGACAAATACTCTCAACTGTTTGAATAAAAATTGAGTTTAAGTTACCTGTGAATGTTGAAAACAAACTTTAATTTCTATATGCAGGAAATCCTATTTTAATAATGGGCATGACACCTTCTAGCAAAATCTGATAAGCGGTTCCTTCATTTATTCCATAGGATATTTTTAGATTCACTTAAAATAAGGTCTGTGTTTCGTGTAGGCTTACATCACCGTGCCAATTTTATAACTGTGTAGATATCCATAGGACAAGGTAACTCTGATCAATATTGGCTAAATATAAGCGAAGATAAAAAAAATTGTAGAGTGGATTTATGAAAATATGTTGACAAACGTTACCTTATCCTAGTGAGATTTACACGGGTATCAAAAGCCTGCACGAAACACAGACCTTATTTGAAGTAGATCAAGACATTCTCTATGGAAGACATGAACGGTAAAATAACGAAGGAACCCCTTTCAAATTCAGCCGCAAGTTATTACAGGAATTTTAACGCGTCGACTATTTCTCTCTAAACCATATACCTTTGACTAATCCGGAAACTATCACCTCGAAAACAAAACGTTTATTCCGTTCCATATTTGATCTAACGCGTGGCATCCATGAGTCTAAATATTCTTGTTACATTGCACAACCTTCAATGTTGTCATAATTACGTAAAATTCTGGCAAATTAGTTCGCAAAGAGCTAGGCGGCCCAAACTGTTGCATATACCCTGACTCTGCGTTCAATGAACGCAAGAGAAATGACACAATTTCACCTGGTTAATATTGTCTGCCAACCTGGATTTCTTTTAGCTAAATATGCAGGTTTAAAAATATATACTTGTGTATTGATTTTAAGAAAGGCATTGATGTTTATGGTTAAGTACACATTGGAGCAATGACAGTCATTGATTGATTGTTTTTTATAAGATAAGTTTAATGCTAGCTAGCAACTTACCTTAGCTTACTGAATTCGCTAACAGGCAGGCTCCTCGTGGAGTGCAATGTAATCAGGTGTTAGAGCATTGGACTAGTTAACTGTAAGGTTGCAAGATTGGTTCCCCAAGCTGACAAGGTTAAAAATCTGTCGTTCTGCCCCTGAAGGCAGAACGTTCCTAGGCCGTCATTGAAAACAAGAATGTGTTCTTAACTGACTTGCCTAGTTAAATAAAGATTAAATAAAGGTGTAAAAAAAACGAAAAAAAAAAACGGAAAATCGGCGCCCAAAAATACCGATTTCCGATTGTTATGAAAACTTGAAATCGGCCATTCCGATTAATCGGTCGACCTCTAGTCCACATACTCTACTGGCTGCTTGTTGAGGGTTTCCCAGATTAGACTGGTTTTGGTTTACAGGAGTATTTATGGTCCTGCACCCAGATATCTAACTGATTACTTCCCCCATGTTAGGGATGCACACAATCACAGCACCAGATCAGGTGTTGCTAATTTAAGTTTATACAGTTTCAAGAGTAATGCTGGGAAAGGTACTTTCTTGTATGCTGGAGCTTCAGAGTGGAATGTGTTGCTTCTGCCCATATATACTGTATGTAAACATTATTGACGTGACCAGTGTTTAATGACTCGATGTACATAGGGGAGAAGTCTCTAAGGTTCAGGGCATGGTACTGGGAGGAGGCAGGCTAGTGGTGACTGTTTAACAGTTCGATGGCCTGGAAATCGAGAATTTCAATAAGCATTTTTCTATGGCTTGCCATGCTTTCCACCTGGCTACCCCTACCCCGGTCAACAGCTCTGCACCCCCCGCAGCAACTTGCTCAAGCCTCCCCCACTTCTCCTTCACCCAAATCCAGATAGCTGATGTTATGAAAGAGCTGCAAAATCTGGACCCCTACAAATCAGCCGGGCTAGACAATCTGGACCCTCTCTAAAATTATCCACCGCAATTGTTGCAACCCCTATTACTAGCCTGTTCAACCTCTCGTATCGTCTGAGCTCCCTAAAGATTGGAAAGCTGCAGCTGTCATCCCCCTCTTCAAAAGGGGAAGACACTCTAGACCCAAACTGTTACATACCAATATCTATCATGATCTTCTTGGCCTTCCTGTGAACCAGGTGCTTTAGATGTCCCTGCCTTTCTAAGGTCTTCGAAAGCCAAGTTAACAAACAGATCACCGACCATTTCGAATCCCACCGTACCTTCTCCAATACGCAATCTGGTTTCCGAGCTGGTCATGGGTGCACCTCAGCCACGCTCAAGGTCCTAAACGATATCATAACTGCCATAGATAAGAGACAATACTGTGCAGCCGTATTCATCGACCTGGCCAAGGCTTTCGACTCTGTCAGTCACCACATTCTTACTCAACTGGCTTGGTTTCTCAAATGACTGCCTCACCTGGTTCACCAACTACTTCTCTGATAGAGTTCAGTGTGTCAAATCGGGGGGCCTGTTGTCCGGACCTCTGGCAGTCTCTATGTGGGTGCCACAGGGTTCACTTCTCGGGCCGACTCTCTTCTCTGTATACATCAATGATGTCGCTCTTGCTGCTGGTGATTCTCTGATCCACCTCTGCGCAAACGACACCATTCTGTATACTTCTGGCCCTTCTTTGGACACTGTGCTAACTAACCTCCAGACGAGCTTCAATGCCATACAGCTCCTCAAACAGGAATATCGCCTGTTGGGGCAGTGAGAGCATACTCCTCAAACAAGAATATCGCCTGTTGGGGCAGTGAGAGCATGCTCCTCAAACAGTGGTTGATGCATGATCAATTGATGAGAGAACAGCTGTCCACCCTGAGGCAAGAAACAGTGCAAGCTTCTTTTTTGCCACTTTTTCAAATCATCAGTAACGTGTAGTCATAGCCCCTATGTTTTGATTTCTAAGACATTCTAAGGTTTGTATCCTTCACAACTAAAGTTGCCAAATAACTCTTAATGTAGCATATAGGACCTGTTTTAAATGATCACTTTATTACGCTCAACATTGCCATTTCATATGTGCAGTCACTCTGTAATGGGAAAAATATCCTTTCTATTTTATTCCGCTAAGTTCAATTGTATTGTTCTTACTATAAAATCATCTAAAATAAAATAATGGCACAGGACTTAAAATAATTGGTTGGCATATCGCTGTAGAATGCTGTGGTAGCCATGCTGGTTAAGTGTGCTTTGAATTCAAAATAAATCACAGACAGTGTCACCAGCAAAGCACCATCACACCACCTCCTTCATGCTTCACGGTGGGAACCACACATGCAGAGATCATCCATTCACCTACTCTGCATCTCACAAAGACGCGGCGGTCAAATTTGGACTCATAAGAACAGATTTCCACCAGTGCATTGCTCGTGTTTCTTGGCCCATGCAAGTGTCGTCTTCTTATTGGTATCCTTTAGTAGTGTTTTCTTTGCAGCAATTCGACCATGAAGGCCTGATTCACGCAGTCTCCTCTGAATAGTTGATGTTGAGATGTCTGTTACTTGAACTCTGTGAAGCATTTACTTGGGCCTCAATCTGAGGCTGGTAACTCTAATGAACGTATCCTCTGCAGCAGAGGTAACTCTGGGTCTTCCTGTCTGGCCGCAGGTCCTCATGAGAGCTATTTTCATCATATTGCTTATTGGTATTTGCGACTGCTCTTGGAGAAATTATTTTCTTGAAGTGTTCCACATTGACTGACCTTCATGTCTTAAGGTAATGGTGGACTGTCGTTTCTCTTCGCTTATTTGAGCTGTTCTTGTCATAATATGGACTTGGTATTTTACCATAGAGGGCTATCTTCTGTATACCAACCCTACCTTGTCACAACACAACTGATTGGCTCAAATGCATTAAGAAGGAAAGAAATTCCACAAATTAACTTTGAACAAGGCACACCTGTTAATTGAAATGCATTCCAGGTGACTACCTCATGACGCTGGTTGAGAGAATACCAAGAGTGTGCAAAGCTGTCAAGGCAAATGGTGGTTACATTGAAGAATCTTGAATTGAACACTTTGGTTACTACATGATTCCATTATTCCATTATGATTCCGTTATTTCATAGTTCTGATGTCTGATGTCTTCATAGTTCTGATTCTACAATGTAGATAATAGTAAAAATAAAGAAAAACCCTTGAATGAGTAGGTGTGTCAGCTTTTGACTGGAACTGTATAATTTCGGATGGAAAAATGCTTTCAGTGTAAACCTGAACGACTTAAACCAGATATAAAGTATGTAGAAAAGATAATAGACCTATATGTTATAATTTTGGAACTAACAATCACCAAAATAAAAGCTAGACAGACATTATTAGCCATAGCAAAATGCATAGAATTGCAGGAAATTGGCTTTAAAACTGCAACATTTTCTCTCGCCTCCATGGCAAAATGTCTAGAATTGCGGAACATTTGCTAAAAAATTTAAAATAATGTATGCATCACCAAGATGAGGGGCCTCCTTAAATTTTCTCAAACATTCAGATGGGCCGACCTGGCCCATTGCCATGCCCCCTGCCACGCTTACCACCTTAGCCCATTTTTTTAATCCAGATATTTTGATGGGCCACCTAATCCAGTGATTGTCATGCATTGTTTTTTCAATAGAGATGAATTTGCCTGCATCTTTACTGTATGTGCACTAAAATCATATTCTAATTTTGTTGGGACTAATTCACCACCTGAGTAAATGGAAACTCAACATATTATCTGGATCGCTAACTCTAAATATAACATCCACTGCTAGTAACATGTATTAATCTAACAGTAAATTAATTGTCCAAAAAAACATTGCAGTTGTAGCCTACCGCCCAATGAGGCCTATGCTATCACAATGGCCAATGCACATAATCATTTTGCGCGCATCGTATCTCAAATCCACCTCTAATATCTTGGTTGTAAAATCGTTGCTATTGAGCACAAAATTGAGAGTTGAAAAAAAAGTTATACAGTGCATTCGTAAGGTATTCAGACTCCTTTGACTTTTTCCACATTTTGTTACATAACAGCCTTATTTTAAAATTGATTAAATAGTTGTTTTCCCTCATCAATCTACACACACTACCCCATAATGACAAAGCAACATTTAATTTTTTTTGCAATTGTATAAGAAATTCTAAACTACCACTTTTACATACAGTTGAAGTCGGAAGTTTACAAACAGTTAGGTTGGAGGCTGACAGGCTAAATGACATAATTTGAGTGAATTGGAGGTGTACCTGTGGATGTTTTTCAAGGCCTACCTTCAAACACAGTGCCTCTTTGCTTGACATGGGAAAATCAAAAGAAATCAGCAAAGACCTCACATGTCTGGTTCATCCTTGGGAGCAATTTCCAAATGCCTGAAGGTACCACGTTCATCTGTACAAACAGTAGTACGCAAGTATAAACACCATGGGACCACGCAGCCGTCATACTACTCAGAACGCGTCCCCTTCCTATCCTAGAGTTGAAAGTACTTTGGTGCGAAAAGTGCAAATCAATCCCAGAACAACAGCAAAGGACCTTGTGAAGATGCTGGAGGAAACAGGTGCAAAATTATCTATATACACAGTAAAACGAGTCCTATATCGACATAACCTGAATGGCCGCTCAGCAAGGAAGAATCCACTGCTCCAAAACCGCCATTAAAAAAGCCAGACTACGGTTTGCAACTGCACATGGGGACAAATATTGTACTTTTTGGAGAAATGTCCTCTGGTCCGATGAAATAAAAATAGAACTGTTTAGCCATAATGACCATCGTTATGTTTGGAAGAAAAAGGGGGATGCTTGCAAGGGGGATGCTTGCAAGCCGAAGAACAACATCCCAACGGTGAAGCACGGGGGTGGCAGCATCATGTTGTGGGTGTGCTTTGCTGCAGGAGGGACTGGTGCACTTCAGAAAATAGATGGCATCATGAGGATGGAAAATTATGTGGATATATTGAAGCAACATCTCAAGACGTCAGTCAGGAAGTTAAAGCTTGGTCGCAAATGGGTCTTCCAAATGGACAATGACCCCAAGCATACTTCCAAAATTGTGGCAAAATGGCTTAAGGACAACAAAGTCAAGGTATTGGAGTGGCCATCACAAAGCCCTGGCCTCAATCCCATAGAAAATTTGTAGGCAGAACTGAAAAAACGTGTGCGAGCAAGGAGGCCTACAAACCTGACTCAGTTACACCAGCTCTGTCAGGAGGAATGGGCCAGAATCCACTCTACTTATTGTGGGAAGCTTGTGGAAGGCTACCTGAAACGTTTGACCCAAGTTAAACAATTTAAAGGCAATGCTACCAAATACTAATTGAGTGTATGTAAACTTCTGACCCACTGGGAATGTGATGAAAGAAATAAAAACTGAAATAAACTATTATTATTATTCTGACATTTCACATTCTTCAAATAAAGTGGTGATCCTAACTGACCTAAGACAGGGCATTTTTACAAGGATTAAATGTCAGGAATTGTGAAACTGGGTTTAAATGTATTTGTCTAAGGTGTATGTAAACTTCTGACTTCAACTGTATGTGAACTTCAGACCCTTTACTCAGTACTTTGTTGAAGCACCTTTGGCAGCAATTACAGCTTAGTCTTTTTGGGTAGGGCGTTACAAGCTTGGCACACCTGTTTTTGGGTAGTTTGTCTCATTCTTTTCTGCAGATCCTCTCAAGCTTTGTCAGGTTGGATGGGAGCGTCGCTGCTTTCCGAATGCACTGTACATACAGAAAGCTGTATTTTGCCAGCAATTGGATTTTAAAATGCTATACAATCAGAACACCTTTATTCTCCAGGATAATGTTTTTCACCGGGAAAGAGGAGAGTGGCTCGCTAGACACAGCAGCAGGCCCCAGCGAAACAGCTATCCTCCAGGGGCAGGCACACACTTTCATGAGGATAATGTTCTTTACTGTTTTACAAAATCACGGTTTTAGCCTCTTAAAAAAATAAGATGTTTTGAGTGAAGTGACCATGTAGAATTTTCCGCTCGCATTGATGCGACCAATTAGAAGTGTAACTCGCACAGCTAAGTAAAGGGGTCACAAAATGCAACAAAATGGTCGCAGTCTGGAGCCCTGCTATGCATTCATGATTTGTCAAGTTGTAGCATTTGATTTTTGCTATAGGCCAACGGTCGTTTTAGCAGTTGAATTTTTATTTATTTCAGTACAAATATTTTTGGTGGGGTTGGCCGGTAGGGGTCGATAACATCGTATATCACAATGTTTTATGGGTACATAATCACAATAGTACAAAGGTTGACATCGCCCAACTCGAGTGTGTGTGTGTGCTCATCACTGCCACCTCCCTGTACCAATAAACACAGAACTCATTGGCGCTCTCTTCTAATTACAGGCACATTCATTTAGTCTATGAACAGTTTTCAGGCACAAAGGGAAGATATTTGTTTAATTAACTTCACTATTCTATACTTTGTCAGATTTATCTTTCAAGTGCTGCCTCTTTCAACCTTTTGAAAGTGTAGCTAACGGTTTTCTGAAGAATTACAATGTTCGTATTGGGTGCTGTATTAAATGTAGTGGACAAAAGGTCTGGAATTTAAATCAAACCAACAATGCAGTTCAAGAAAAAGTTAAGAAATTGAAATGAAGTACATTTTTGATTGTATTTTATTACATGAAAATAACATAACAATAACGAGGCTATATACAGGGGGTACCGGTACCGAGTCAATGTGCGGGGGTGAAGGTTAGTCAAGGTAATTTGTAAAGTGACTGCATAGATAATAAACAGCGAGTAGCATCAGTGTAAAAACTAAGGGGTGGGTGTCAATGTAAATAGTCCGGGTGGCCATTTGATTAATTGTTCAGCAGTCCTATGGCTTGGGGGTAGAAGCTGTTAAGGAGCCTTTTGATCCTATACTTGGCGCTCCAGTACCGCGTGCCATGTGGTAGCAGAGAGAACAGTCTGACTTGGGTACCTGAAGTCTTTGACAATTTTTGGGGCCTTCTTCTGACACCGCCTAGTAAATAGGTCCTGGATGTCAGGAAGCTTGGCCCCAGTGATGTACTGGGCCGCACACACTGCCCTCTGTAGCGACTTAAGGTCAGATGGCGAGCAGTTGCCATACCAGGCAGTGATGCAACCGGTCAGGATGCTCTCGATGGTGCAGCTGTAGAACTTTTTGACGATCTGGGGACCCGTGTCAAATCTTTTCTGTCTCCTGAGGGGGAAAAGGTGTTGTCGTGCCCTCTTCACGACTGTCTTGGTGTGTTTGGACCATGTTAGTTAGTTGATGTGGACACCAAGGAACTTAACTCTCGACCCGCTCCACTTCAGCCCTGTTGATGTTAATGGGGGACTGTTGGGCCCTCCTTTTCCTATCATCCTATATCAGCACCTTCGTCTTGATCACATTGAGGGAGAGGTTGTTGTCCTGAAACCACACAGTCAGGTCTCTGACCTACCTATAGGCTGTCTCATCGTTGTCGGTGATCAGGCCTACCACTGTTGTGTCGTCAGCAAACTTAATGATGGTGTTGGAGTCGTGCTTGGCCACTCAGTCGTGGGTGGACAAGGAGTACAGGAGGGGACTAATCACACACCCCTGAGGGGCCCCAGTGTTGAAGATCAGCGTGGCAGATGTGTTGTTGTCTACCCTTACCACTTGGGGGCAGCCTGTCAGAAATCAAGGATCCAGTTGCAGAGGGAGATGTTTAGTCCCAGGATCATTAGTTTAGCGATGAGCTTTGTTGGTACTATGGTGTTGAATGCTGAGCTGTAGTCAATGAACAGCATTCTCACATAGGTGTTCCTTTTGTCCAGGTGAGAACGGACAGTGTGGAGTGCAATTTGAGATAAGGTCATCTGTGGATCTATTGGGGTGGTGTGCGAATTGAAATGGGTCTAGGGTTTCCGGCGTGCTGGTGTTGATGTGAGCCATGACCAGCTTTTCAAAGCACTTCATGGCTACCGACGTGAGTGCTACGGGCGGTAATCATTTAGGCAGGTTACCTTCGCTATCTTTTGCACAGGGACTGTGGTCGTCTGTTTGAAACATGTAGGTATTACAGACTCGGTCAGGGAGAGTCAAGTAAGACTCTTTCCAGTTGGTCTGCGCATGCTTTGAGTACACATCCTGGTCATCCGTCTGGCCCCGTGGCTTTGTGAATGTTGATCTGTTTAAAGGCCTTGCTCACATCGGCTACGGAGAGAGTGATCACAGTCGTCTGGAACAGCTGGTGCTCTCATGCATGCTTCACTGTTGCTTGCCTCGAAGTGAGCATATATGGCATTTAGCTCATCTGGTAGGTTCTCGACACTGGGCAGCTCGCGGCTTGGTTTCCCTTTGTAGTGCGCAATAGTTTTCAATCTCTGCCACATCTGACGAGCATCAGAGCCGGTGCAGTAGGATTCAATCTTAGTCCTGAATTGACGCTTTGTCTGTTTGATGGTTCGTCTGAGGGCATAGCGGGATTTTTAATAAGCTTCCGGATTAGTGTCCCGTTCCTTGAAAGCGGCAGCTCTAGCCTTTAGCTCAGTGCGGATGTTGCCTGTAATCCATGGGTTCCGTTTGGGATTTGTACGTACGTACGTATTCATCCAATGGCACTGAATACGTACGTATGTACGTACAGTCAATATGGGGACAACATCGTCGATGTACTTATTGATGAAGCTGGCGACTGAGGTGGTGTACTATTCAGTGCCATTGGATGAATCCCGGAACATATTCCAGTCTGTGCTAGCAAAACAGTCCTGTAGCATCCACATCATCTGACCACTTCCGTATTGAGTGAGTCACTGGTACTTCCTGCTTTTAGTTTTTGCTTGTAAGCAGGAATCAGGAGGATATAATTATGGTCAGATTTGCCAAATAGAGGATGAGCTTTGTATGCCTCTGTGTGTGGAGTGAAGGTGGTCTAGAGTTTTTTTCCCCCTCTGGTTGCACATGTGACATGCTGGTAGAAATATTAGGTAAAACGGATTTAAGTTTCCCTGCAGTAAAGTCCCCGGCAACTAGAGGTGCCACTTCTGGATGTTAGTTTGGAGCCCGTAAACGGCAGCCATCCCTTCCGGCACCATTATATAACTCTGATTAGGAGACAGTAGGCAGTTTTATCTACTCCCATAATCCATTATTGGCATTTTGATTATCTATCTTTCAATGAGGTTAGGTGGAGCAGGCAATGTTGTGCTCTTTGTATGGAGAGGCATTTCTACTTTTGAATAGGAATGGGACTTTGCTAAATCTGACTTTGATCTGATAGCTACCAAGTAATGTTGGGCTCAGTATCACTGAAATTGATATTGTAACCATTACTTTTTACATAACAATACTGCTTCTGCTTTGGCTTTAATGGGGTACATGTTAAAACTAACATAACTAGAAAAAAGCTTTACATGTGTGTGTCAATACTTAGCCTTACTGTCAGCCTCTTAAACTATTGCATTAGCCTAGGCCTAAATGTTGGAATTCTTCAAAGAAATGTAATATACCATCCATTAAAATAACACGTTAGCAAGCAGTTATTTAACCACCATGACACAGTCCTGTCTAAAGGATGTAAACAACTTCACCTTCTTTGGTACTATAAAGGCTATGTTTCAACACTTCCCTACTTCAATTTATTCAGTCTTTGGTTTGGTCTGTGCATTGTCTGTACGGCCAGTCTACTGCTGCTTATTGTTAATGTATGCTTTCCCCTGCTTCTGAAAGGTGTCTAAATGTGTCCTTGACCCTGCTGGTTATCTCACACACTGCAGTCTCTGGAGTGAAGCCAAATAGGGGGTGCTTATAACCTGGACAGTGTGTGGTGAAATGTACATTCATTCTTTTGCATATCCCACTCCCCCTGATCCCATGCCGGAGAGTGGGGTCACAGCATGGGGTCAGCCATTGACTGCGACCTGGGAGCAATTAGGGTTAAGTGCCTTGCTCAAGGCCAGATTGACAGATTTTTTTGATCTTGTTGGCTTGGGGATTTTAACTAGTTACTGGCCCAAGGCTCTAACCCTATTGTATTTAACTAAGGGGTAAGGTACTGTGAGCAGTCCTAGTGTGGGATTTATGTTTTTTTCTGCTCTGCATAGTGTGTGCTGTGAGGGTGCTGGCTGCCCTGTGTGCAGGAGTGTTGTGACCTGCTCTAATGCTCAGAGCGAAGACAAATAAAATGGTTTCAATATGGAAAGCAGAGTATTGCACACCTCATTGATTCCACTTTATGGCCCAGTAATGGCTCTGCAGCTACCAGGCACCAGCTGTATTTGTTTGCTCTCCATATTTCCAAGATTGTGGCCAACTGGCCCAGTCTTTTTCACTCGCAGGGAAGTGCAAGATAATTGGACATGTGCAGTTTCTGTCAAGGGGCTCACATTACTCTTTCCAATGGGCCACAAGACCTCCAAGAAATCCTGCACCTCAATAGATGCAACTGTTGTTGTTTAGCCATTTTAGTGAGTGTTTGTTTCACTGTGTGTGTGTGATTTTTGGTTGTTGTACATATTTGTGTGAAATTGTGAATGAATTTTATCAGACTACTTAGAGCTGGAGGATTTGTCAGCTTTGTCCTCTTGTTCCTCTGCTGTGACTGATTGACTATTTATTCACACTAAAGCTCTGATGTTCTTATCCCAGACAGCAGTTGTCAAACGCTAATTTTGACTCGCCTCCAATATCCCGGAAGACCCCGGGCTCATCTGTCAAGTGTAAAAAACCTAGACAGACCACAGGCCCCAAGAAGGAGGCATCCATCTTCAATCACTTTTTCCGAAAGGGGCCCACCACCTCCACAACTTCTCTCACGACAGAGGCCCCGCCAGCACAGCAACCTATTCCCTGCAGAAAGAGACTGTCTGGCACTCCTCTACGTAGCCATACTGTGAAGGAGAGCCCCCGTCCTACACAGACTGTGAAAGTAGACCCTGATCATCAGGTCTCTGTGAAGGAGAAGCCCATTGAGGACATACCGGCCCAGGTGCTGGTGTCTGTAAAGATGGAGAAGATGGACTTCTCCATGACAGGGCTGGCGTCCCTGGCTGATTCACAGTCCTCATCACAGGACCTGAATCCTCTAGTTAAAGGTAAGGCCTGCCTGCTGACTGACTTTCTCCAGGAATTCTTCGGTGTGTGTGTGAAGACACTAATTCTATTTTCCATTGGAACATTTTGAATATGAGAGACTTGGCTGCCAAAACATAGTGTTTCTAATGCATACAGTATGGGCCTATGCTTAAAATGGAAATGCTCTCCATAGAGAAAGCAATGTTGGTTGTACTGTTTTTCATATTACTAGTTGCATAGAATATTCTTGTCCATTTAAAGACATGCTCAGGACCTTTGGTGACTACTAAGTATTTCTTAAACCTCCCAGTTTGAGCTGGATGTGTAGTTCATACATGCATAATCTATGAGCAGAATTACTGTTTTACCTCAATTAACCACAAAATCCCTAGATTGTAAGCGACTGTTTTTCTGGAAGCTGTGCTGCGCTATTTTTCTTAAATTCTTCCCCATGTGGGACAGCCCCCTAGCTATTTGAGTTCTAGCCAATGAGCTTCAGCCCCTCACCTTCTGAGTGACAGCTAGCAAGATGCACACACACAGCAGAGCGAGAGAGCAATGACATGATGCACATACAGTACCAGTCAAGTTTGGACACACCTACTCATTCAAGGGTTTTTCTTTATATTTACTCTTTTCTACATTGTAGAATAATAGTGAAAACATTTGGGTGATAGTGAAGGCCAGGTCATCTGATGCAGCACTCCATCACTCTCCTTGGTCAAACAGCCCTTACACAGCCTGGAGGTGTTTTTGGTCATTGTCCTGTTGAAAAACAAATGATAGTCCCACTAAGCGCAAACCAGATGGGATGGCGTTTCACTGCAGAATGCTGTGGTAGCCGTGCTGGTTAAGTGTGCCTTGAATTCTAAATAAATCACAGACAGTGTCCCCAGCAAAGCACCATCACACATCCTCCTCCATGCTTCACAGTGGGAACCACACATGCGGAAATCATCCGTTCACCTACTCAGCGTCTCAGAAAAACAATGCGGGTTGGAACCGAAAATCTCATATTTGAACTCATTAGACCAAAGAACAGATGTCCACCAGTCTAATGTCCATTTCTTGTGTTTATTGGCCCAAGCAAGTCTCTTCTTCTTATTGGTGTCCTTTAGTAGTGGGTTCTTTGCAGCAATTTGACCACGAAGGCCTCATTCATGCAGTCTCCTCTGAACAGTTGATGTTGAGATGTCTGTTACTTGAACTCTGTGAAGCATTTTATTTGGGCTGCAATCTGAGGCTGGTAACTCTAATGAACTTATCCTCTGCAGCAGAGTTAACTCTGGGTCTTCCTTTCCTGTGGCGGTCCTCATGAGAGCCAGTTTCATCATAGCGCTTGATAGTTTTTGACTGCACTTGAAGAAACATTTATAGTTTTTGAAATGTTCTGTATTGACTGACCTTCATGTTTTAAAGTAATGATGGACTGTCATTTCTCTTTGCTTATTTGAGCTGTTCTTGTCATAATATGGACTTGGTCTTTTACCAAATAGGCCCATCTTCTGTATACCCCCCTACCTTGTCACAGCACAACTGATCTGCTCAAACGCATTAAGAAGGAAAGAAATTCCACAAATTAACTTTTAACAAGGGACACCTGTTAATTGAAATGCATTCCAGGTGACTACCTCATGAAGCTGGTTGAGAGAATGCCAAGAGTGTGTAAAGCTGTCATCAAGGCAAAGGGTGGCTACTTTAAAGAATCTCAAATATAAAATATGTTTTGGTTTAACACTTTCTTTGGTTGATTCCATATGTGTTATTTCACAATGTAGAAAATTGTAAAAATAAAGAGAAACCCAGGAATGAGTAGGTGTGTCCAAACTTTTGGCTGGTACTGTATCTGCACATATGTGATGTAGTAACCAGGGACCACTTTTGGGTGTTGAGCACTACCTTCAGAACTACTGGCTAAAAAGCATACTGGATAATTCCTTTAAAAATGATGGATGATTTCAATGCTGCATGGAACTGTGGCCATTTCACAATGTGTCTCTCCTTTTCTATATGTGTGTTTGTCTATAAATCCTGCTGTGTGTGTTTTGCAGTGGAGTGTCCTGTGTGTTCTGTGGGCATCCTTGAACAGTTCATCAACAAGCACCTGGACAGCTGTCTGACCCAAGGGGAAAAGAAGGAGAGCCTTAGGAGGTACCATTGAACACACATCTCACAGGGGTTCAAGAGAGTTCCCTTTTTTTGACGTTTCTACTTGTTTTAGGCTTCCTTGACACTGATGACGTCCAAACTAAGCTGAAACTTCAAAAAAGTGTCCCTTAGAATTCCCCTAGAATATTCTATTAAACTTGATGTAAAGCTAGCACTAGGTCAGGTATGTGACTTATGTTTTGATTATTTTGACATGTCTCTGTGTTGTATATTTTGTTTAGATTTCTGTTTTGGGAGATGTAATATCCCTTCCTCTGCTGAAAGTACTGTCTACTCTACCTTCAAATTTGAAGTCAACCTGGAAATGTTTATTTCTGTAGATATCTAATGGAAGGTTCCACAGTAGGATAAATATAGGCCTGAGCCATTTGATTCTCCATCATAAACTGGCGAAGTGTACATGACAGCATGGAGCCCTTGATTCGTGACCTTGATGTCAGAGTGATGGATTACACACGTTCCTATAGTCTTCAACACATTTGACCTGCCACACACCTCTGAATAGGAGCTGGTGAGGAGTTTTCAATGCTACTGTACTCATATAAATACAGGCATTGCGTCTTGGTGATGAAGAGATGCCATGTGGTCAGAACCTTGTCCTGTCCTGAATCCTCCTCATGGAGTTTCTATCTGAAAAGCAGAGATTTGAAAGTATACTTCACATAATGGCTAGTAGGAGAGGGGAACAACAACAGAACTGAAACAGAATTACTTGGAAAGCCCAGAAAAACCCAATATACACTGCTCAAAAAAATAAAGTGCACATTTGTGGCCTGCTGGAGGTCATTTTGCAGGGCGCTGGCAGTGCACCTCCTTGCACAAAGGCGGAGGTAGCGGTCCTGCTGCTGGGTTGTTGCCCTCCTACGGCCTCCTCCACGTCTCCTGATGTACTGGCCTGTCTCCTGGTAGCGCCTCCATGCTCTGGACACTACGCTGACAGACACAGCAAACCTTTTTGCCACAGCTCGCATTGATGTGCCATCCTGGATGAACTGCACTACCTGAGCCACTTGTGTGGGTTGTAGACTCCGTCTCATGCTACCACTAGAGTGAGAGCACCGCCAGCATTCAAAAGTGACCAAAACATCAGCCAGGAAGCATAGGAACTGAGAAGTGGTCTGTGGTCACCACCTGCAGAATCACTCCTTTTTTGGGGGTGTCTTGCTAATTGCCTATAATTTCCACCTTTTGTCTATTCCATTTGCACAACAGCATGTGAAATTTATTGTCAATCAGTGTTGCTTCCTAAGTGGACAGTTTGATTTCACAGAAGTGTGATTGACTTGGAGTTACATTGTGTTGTTTAAGTGTTCCCTTTATTTTTTTGAGCAGTGTATTTATTAGCCTTACGTGGGTGGCCAGTGCAGTAGTAGAAAAACCCAATTGTCACCCAGTAGAATCTTACTTAGGTAAAGTATTTGGTTTGAAATATACTTAAGTATCAAAAGTAAATGTAATTGCAAAAATATTTCACATTCCTTATATTACGCAAACCAGACGGTATTTTTTAAAGTTTTATTTACGGGTAGCCAGGGTCAGTCACACTCCAACACTCAGACATAATTTACAAAATCAGCATTTGTGTCTGCCAGATCAGAGGCAGTAAGGATTACCAGGGATGTTCTCTTGATAAGTGTGAGTTGGACCGTTTTCCTGTCCTGCTAAGCATTTGAAATGTAACCTGTACTTTTGGGTGTCAGGGAAAATGTATGGAGTAAAACGTACATTATTTTCTTTAGGAATGTAATGAACTAAAAGTTGTCAAAAATATAAATAATGTACAGATACCCCAAAAAACTACTTATTAAGTAGTACTTTGAAGTATTTTTACTTAAGTACTTTACACCACTGGGTAAGCGATAGCGAAGAGCTTTATACCATACACTGCTGCCACGATGTCTGGCTCCAAATATATGTGTCTGTTCTTACAAGTGGTAGCGGAGTGACTCCCGGCCTCTAATATAATTTCATTACAGAGCCTCGCTCCGCCCTGCATATCAGGCCTTAGGTTAACCATAAAGAAAAGGAGAGCCTCACACTTTAGGAGCTCAGACGCTATAATTTAATAACCGTTGTTTCGACAGACAAGCTGTCTTCATCAGGGTAAAATGACAACTGTGGGTCACTAGTTTATATGGATTGGAAGGTTAACTATGGACATTCAATTCATGTTGTCTTCTTCTGTGGTGCCCTCCCTATGATGGACTCTTATTGGGCCAGCCAGAGGTCTGAGTGCTGCAATAACACTTCCTCACTGTAGTTCATTATGAAATGAATAATAGTCTAATGACCATGTTATAACAAGTTATTAACTGATCTTCTCTATGGCTTCATATGGCACAGCTGCCTAGGTGCCAAGAGGAAGCCGATGAGGAAGCTGGTATACACTCTGCTGTCCATGCAAGAGCTGAAGAAGAGGCTGAAGGAGTGCCACCTCTCTGCCCAGGGCACCAGAGACCAGCTGGTCAGGAGGCACCAGGACTTTGTACACTTCTACAATGCCCAGTGCGACGCCCTCGAACCGAAATCAGGTAAGAGCGCCATTTTCACTGTGTGAAAAATGACGATGACAGGGAGTCAACCTTGGCTGATGGTACACATCTACTTTTAAATCTCAAAGCAGTCTTCTGACCACCATAAATGTAGTTTCCTCCATTCAAAGCCATCGTTGTATAACTGTTTAGGCCATTATTGACTACAAGCTATCATTCACAATTGATGAACATTTACAAGAAAAATGTGAAATCACAACAGCTAGTTCCAATTTGTGTGCGTGCGCGTGTAGCGGAGGTAATTTACAGCAGCCCAGTGTGGTGTGTACAGAGCCAGGCCCACTGACGGCTGTGTTTGGGGAGAGCCCTGCAGACCATGTCACAGCCCTGCCAAGTCCTCTCTGAGTTAGTATTTCCCCATGATGACACAGAACCTGCCTCTGCATGGAACGGTCAGAGGTTCAGCACAACAGAATAGACATCTCTGATGGGAAGCAGTGTTTGAATGAAACACCAAGGCCTGCTTTGAGCCTAGCACATGATTTGAGAGTCTACTCTTATCAAGACTTAAATCATTTCAGCTCTGGCAAGTATTTTTTCTTGCCTTGACTTTTGCCATGCTTCTGTGATATCTTGAGAGTGTTTATTACAGTACTTGTACATGCTCTAAGAATGTCAGTGAGTGACCTTGATACATGATCATGCTAGGTGTATAATGTCATGTCCTCCTAGACCTAGCTCTTGGCCTGTACTATCCAGTCAGTAGTTGGGTATGTCAGAGGATAAAGGCTGTTAACAACACACACATTTATATATTTGACCTCAGTGGACAGGTTCTCTAATCCAACAGCACCTGCTCAGACTAATCGACATGAAATGGCCAGGAGACGTGTGTGTACAAATCACCCAGAAAAATGTAACCACTTGATAGTTAATGTGCATCTCTGGGGATGCTTCATTTCCTCAGTAGTGGTCTCCTGGTCATATACCTTAATGTGGTAAAAACAACAGTTCACATAAACAAGCCATGGGCACCTGATCCAGAGGGTCATAAAGGTCTCTGTTCATCCTCTTTCAATAGCCAAAGACATCGCCAAAGAAGTGGAGGCCAACGAGAAGGCCAGGAACCAACTGCAGGGGAAAACCAAATGTGTACGTACCAAAACAGGATCAAAGCATCATTGACTAGCTCCACAGGACCACCGGATAGTTTCTGTTGTTCCCAACATGGCAGTATGTCCAATAAAAGGTGTTGTCCCTCGTAAACAACCTGGTCTAGTGTGTTCTTGCAGTTCAAATGATCACTTTACATGGTATTTTTGTTGTCCAATTGTGTTGCAGGCTATGGTCTTCTCTAAGAACCAAAGTCTGGGGCAAATCGATGAGATGCATTCAACTTACAGTAAGTCATGTCTGACTGGTACGCTTCCTCCATTGATCTGTTGTCAGTAGCTAGGTTGTTATCCAATTTGTGACCGATTTTAATGCTAATATTCTAAAATCTTTATAAAGAAAATATGCGCATTTTCCCACCAGTGGTGTTTTCACCAAACGGATTTGTTACGGATAGAAATCAGTGAGTGATGACGTAGTGCACACAAAATGTTATTTTTTGCTTAAGATTTCATGTACCGAATAAAAAAGATAAAGTTCAATGTGTTTCCACCGCATTTTCAACTCTACCAATAGTTTTGTCACAAACTGTTTCGTTTAAGTAGCAAATGTGCCTGATCTAGCCAACAGCATACAGTGCAGGTAGGCTGTGCGGGTAGGCTAGTCTACATGATGAGATTATTATGGATAAGAGCGAGAATATTTTATTTGTCAAACGGCAGTCAAGCATTGATCATCATGTCACCAGTATCAGACCCTCGATATTTATTGGAATGGATCATCAAGATCAATGTACTCTTTCAACACCCTGTGAAGTTCATAAGTTATTTCATCTGTAGCCTAAGAAATTGCATGGTTTCCCTAGTCGTAGTGGAAGGATCACACACCATATCATTGCGTAAATCCAAGTTTAATTCGATATGATGGTTATTATATTAATATTTGCGCATAAAAGCGTTTCCACTGCTATTTCTCGCAGAATACATTTTACCGACACAAAAAAATCCCCCGCATGTCGAACAAACAAATGTATCTGTCGGCACCTATACATTTTGTACCAAAACTTCCTGTTTCCATCACAGATGTTATGATTTATTTTTATACAGTATGACTTTATTTGCATACAAACTGGATGGAAACGTGCTGTGTGAGTTCAGAATTGTTTTTTGAAGGCCTTTTCTCAATTGACTTTAGCACTGATGTGTATTATTGTCTACAATGGATGTGTGCGATATTGATTAAGTTGACCGTTGATCCCTGTTTCGTCTCAGTGAATCTGAATGATTTCTCCTGATGAGTCAGAGCTGACGTCATCTCAGTGAAGGGTTGGTGTAGAAATAGTTTAGCAGCATCACTGCGCTCTGAGTGTATTCTCACTCTGTTCCCACTGGTGCAAAGTATTCATGAATTCATGCATAGTAAACCTCCCACATCAAAAGATACTACAGTTTACTATAGAATATTAAAGTACTTACTATGGAATGGAAGAAAATAAGCGCATTTTCCCACCAGTGGAGTTTTCAACAAAAGGATTTGTTACGGATAGAAATCAGTGAGTGATGACGTCAACGGTCAACTGCATACTTTGCACCAGGACCAATTCGGAAAGATAGGTAGGAGCAAGCCCATGTAACGCTTTGTAGGTTAACAGTAAAACCTTGAAATCAGCCCTTGCCTTAACAGGAAGCCAGTGTAGGGAGGCTAGCACTGGAGTAATATGATAAGTTTTTTGGTTCTAGTCAGGATTCTAGCAGCTGTATTTAGCACTAACTGAAGTTTATTTAGTGCTTTATCCGGGTAGCCGGAAAGTAGAGCATTGCAGTAGTCTAACCTAGAAGTAACAAAAGCATGGATTAATTTTTCTGCATCATTGTCCTTGGGGAGCTCATGCCAGAATTTTTACTCTGATGTTCCCCCCTCGATCATGTAGTGCTTACTATATAATTTTGTAATATACTGTAGTATACCATACTCCCCACTGTAGTATCCCTTGCAGTGCATAAAATTAACTGTTTGGTCCACCGGCCACTGGGGCAGGGGTGCAACGCTGTCATCAAGGCAAAGGGTGGCTACTTTGAAGAATCTCAAATATAAATATATTTTGATTTAACACTTGTTTTGGTTACTATATGTGTTATTTCAGTTTTTGATATCTTCACTATTATTCCACAATGTAGAAAATAGTAAAATAAAGAAAAACCCTGGAATGAGTAGGTGTGTCCAAACTTCCTATTTATCTTTCGATCGATCAAACAAAGTTTATTATAGCTTAGGTTTGCTTGTTTGACAGACAAATAACACATTAACATGTGGTCACCAAAATGACTTAGATCAGTTACTTCCACTAGATAGCTTTCTGAAATGAACTAAAAACGATGACAAACAATACTGTACTTCTGATGGTAGAAAATAACAGGTGCATTTACATGAACAGATATATATATATTTTTTTTTACAAATGGCTTTACTTAAAGACAGTCACCTTATTGGTGGGCGCAGCCAATAAACTGCCTGGACCTGAAACTGGCAATGCCTCCAAAAAAACCTTTACATAATGAACATCTTGAATTTTGTTACACATGATTAAACTCACTGATGGTCAAACTTAACACATACCATTCAGAACAATTGACCACCCCAAACAGTTCTTAAAGACAGCTTGGTCACAAAATGATTGCTCACAGAACTAAACCAACAGCAACAATGCCCTACAGCCTATACTCACAAAGGACCTTCCAGGTACAAAGGCTCTTCCAGGTACAACACTCTCACCTGGACATGACCAAAGGGTGTTTTTTTACATTTCCTGCATGTCCTCCCCTAATAAGGGTGGCTAGGGAAACAGTGACCAAAATGTGGTTCTTGCAGTTTCAAGATTGTAACTGATTGAGGATTGATAGGTAGGAGGTTAAGGTTATGGTGATGCCCATCTGTGGGACTTAAGTTAAAGAGCAGCTGAGTCTTTATAGATTCAGGTAATGGAGATGATACATGGCAGGGAATAATTGACAGTTGTTGATGTGATTTGTCTTGAATCAAGACTTGGTTGGCTTTGTATGGAGTATGGTTTACCTAAAAGGAGGCACAGAAATATAATGAACAGCAATAAACATGCCATTAACAGTCGATTTAATTATGTAATAATCAATGACAATCTCCACAGAGGAGCTCTGTCAGTGACCATCGGGTTCTTGGTCTCCCCCGATTGCTCCGTTTGGCCGGGCGGCCAACTATAGGTAGAGTCTTGCTGATTCCAAACTTATTCCATTTAAGAATAATGGAGGCCACTGTGTTTTGGGGACCTTCAATGCTGCAGAATGTTTTCGGTACAAGGGTTCCTCGACACAATCCTGTCTAGGAGCTCTATGGCAAATTAACTTCGTTTTTGCTCTGACATGCACTGTCAACTGTGGAACCTTAAATAGACAGGTGTATGCCTTTCCAAATACAATCAATAGAATTTACCACAGGTGGACTGCAAGTTGTAGAAACATCTCAAGGTTGAGTAATGGAAACAGGATGCACCTGAGCTCAATTTCGAGTCTGAATACTTATGTAAATACGTTTTTTGTTGGTTTTTTGTAAAAATGTCAACCTTTTTCTTTGTTATTATTGGGTATTGTGTGTAGATTGATTTAGAAAAAAAATTATTCTATCAATTTGGCTGTAATGTTACAAAATGTGGAAAAAGTGAAGGGTTCTGAATAGTTTCCGAATGCACTGTACATATAGTAATGCTACAGTTTTTTTTAGACTGTAGTATTTTCTTCATGTGGGCTGGCCCTTAGATACTGTATCGGGGCGGCAGGTAGCCTAGTGGCTAGAGCATTGGGCCAGTAACCGAAAGGTCGCTGGATCAAATCCCCGAGCTGACAAGGTAAAAATCTGTCATTCTGCCTCTGAACAAGGTAGTTAACCCACTATTCCCCGGTAGGCCGTCATTGTAAATAAGAATTTGTTCTTTACTGACTTGCCTAGTTAAATAAAGGTTAAATTAAAAAAAGATACTAAAACACTGCTGGTGCGTTTCTTATTTCAGAGTGCTTAGTCATTCCAGTCCACTTGAGTGGTGCACTCACTTTAGTCCTTGTACCAGTTTAGGAGAAGTCATCTTCCTCAGAGCTGTGAAGTGAATCAGGCCAGAACCAGAGATAAGAGGAGTGGCTCTGTCACATACACAGATCAGATCAATACAGTGGGAGTGCAACAGGGGTGCACCATCGAGCCTGCTTAATGCCCTCGTATGGCTAAGGACCCACTTCAACGGAGAGAATTGCCAGGAAGACCATAAGCTCCCCTGGTGGCTGTGTAGCTGTAAATTCTGAGAAGGCCTCTAACTGTAATGAAGTGATTAAGCATCAGGGACTCTCACAGCAGCAGACATTACACGATGAGAGGAGGGAAACGCTTAGGTTTACTGGGGTGTTTCAGTGTCTCTTTGGTGAATAATTCTGACCTGTAATAGCCTTTACCCAGCGGGAATTAATTTATACAGAAGAATCTGAGACAGATTGTGTTTGCCTTGCCTCTTGGGCAGACAGACAAAGAGAGAGCGAGAGTTTGTAAGTGGACCGTATGGCACTTTGCAAGGTTAAGTGGCTGTGATAGCCAGAGGAAGATAAAAGGTGGGTGGAACTAGAAATAGCTTGGTGGTGCTAACTTTGATAAATATGGAGATTGAAATATTGATCTGACTCATGGAGGGGTGTATTATAAATAGCTGGCTTAAATGAAAACAGTTTGATTAATCAGACCAGAGCCGGCTCGCCCGGCCCCGTGATGACTCACTCCTGTGACTGTTAGATCAGTGAATGGGCAGACACCAGGGATATGGCAACACACATGCACAAACACAGAGTGCTGGCCTCATGCTGTATGTGGTAGCAGTTTCGCTCTCTCTTCCAAACGTGTGAACAAGATTGGCACACTCAATGAATGTGCCTCCATCAGTGTGCTATTGTATCATTGAACAGCAAGGTTGCGAGCAGGACCCTAAACAATGCCAAACAGAACTCTGTCAATGGAGACCAGTTTTTTTTTTCTCAGTGAACTTCAGCTTTTATTATTATTATTATTATTATTATATATATATATATATATATATATATACAGTTGAAGGCGGAAGTTTAGTTCCTTGCTGAGCGGCATTTCAGATTATGTCGATATAGGACTCGTTTTACTGTGGATATAGATACTTTTGTACCTGTTCTGGGATTGATTTGCACTTTTCGCACCAAAGTACATTAATCTCTAGGAGAAACGCATCTCCTTCCTGAGCGGTATGATGGCTGCGTGGTTCCATGGTGTTTATACTTGCGTACTGTTGTTTGTACAGATGAACGTGGTACCTTCAGGCATTTGGAAATTGCTCCCAAGGATGAACCAGACTTGTGGAGGTCTACAATTTTTTTCTGAGGTCTTGGCTGATTTCTTTTATTTTTTCAATGCCGAAAGACGGCACCCTACACAGGGCACTGCCCTGGGGCCATGGGATATTTTTTAGACCAGAGGAAAGAGTGCCTCCTACTGGCCCTCCAACACCACTTCCAGCAGCATCCAGGGACTGACCAGGACCAACCATGCTTAGCTTCAGAAGCAAACCAGCAGTGGTATGCTGAATTTCAGCTCAGGTGCATCCTGTTTCCATTGATCATCCTTGATGTTTCTACAACTTGATTGGAGTCCACCTGTGGTAAATTGAATTGATTTGGAAAGGCACACACCTGTCTATATAAGGTCACACAGTTGACAGTGCATGTCAACAAAAGCCATGAGGTCAAATAAATTGTCCCTAGAGCTACGAGACAGGATTGTGTCGAGGCACAGTTCTGGGGAAGTGTACCAAAACATTTCTGCAGCGTTGAAGGTACCCCAGAACACGGTTGTCTCCATCATTCTTAAAAAGAAGACGTTTGGAACCACCAAGACTCTTCCTATAGCTGGCCGCCCGGCCAAACTGAGCAATCGGGGGAGAAGGGCCTTGGTCAAGGAGGTGACCAAGAACCCGATGGTCACTAACAGAGCTCTCGAGTTCCTCTGTGGAGATGGGAGAACCTTCCAGAAGGACATCCATCTCTGCAGCACTCCACCAATCAGGCCTTTTTGGTAGAGTGGCCAGACGGAAGCCACTCCTCAGTAAAAGGCACATGACAGCCCGCTTGGAGTTTGCCAAAAGTCACCTAAAGAACTCTGACCATGAGAAACAACATTCTCTGGGCTGATGAAACCAAGATGGAACTCTTTGGCCTGAATGCCAAGTGTCACGTCTGGAGGAAACCAGGTACCGCTCATCATCTGGCCAATACAATCCTTACGCTGAAGCATAGTGGTGTCAGCGTCATGCTGTGGGGATGTTTTTCAGCGGCAGGGACTGGGAGACTAGTCAGGATCGAGGGAAAGATAAACGGAGAAAAGTACAGAGAGATCCTTGATGAAAACCTGCTCCAGCGCTTAGCCCCAGTCTTATTTGGAATGACAGTTCATCTATCGCCTGAACTGAGGTAACGTTTGCTTAGCTGGCTCTGTGTACCTAACGTTATCAAGCCCAGCAGACAAATGTTTTGTTCATAATCAAATTTATTATATTCAGTTTGGATTCATAAACCTGTTGAACAGCAAGTAGTAATATTTTTTTTTTAACGATTGGAAGTTAGCTGCTAAACAGACACAAAATATGAAATTGGTGATATTATGCAAGCACTGCTGCGATGAGCTAATCTGAGTATGTTATTTAGCAATGACAAGGAGTGAATGTTGGCTAAAGAGACTGGTACTTAGACTAGCGACGAGCAGGTGAACTGACTTTTGATGTTCTGTGTATGAAAGTGTGTTCAAGCTTCACAGTTCCTTTCTGTTTATGGTAGATTTAGAAAGCATTTATTTTGCTTTTCCTTATCAGACTGTCAACCCCTAGTGACTAAAAACGATGGGAGTAATTTAGTAAATTACTTTTTTCCCCTGTTGATTGAGGCCTAATAAAAATAATCTTAATTCAAAAACCTGTTCTATTTCCCCCTTGTGGACAATAGCGCATAAAGATTAGGGAGTGTTACAGCATCAGTCAATGTTGTAGCCACCAGTATGAGTGTGCACTTCATGACACAAATGTTCACATCACAACTGAAGGACATATGGCCGGAGTCAAGAATTGCTTCAAATTCAACGTAAAGCAAAAAATTGAGCTGGTTGCAGGAGACTGTCCATGTTTAAGGGAACACCACAGGTTTTCCATGCCGTGCCTTGCCGTGCCTTACACCAGGGTTTTCCAAACTGTCCTGGGGCCCCATGTTTAGTTTTCCTCCCCTAGCACTACACAGCTGATTCAAATAATAATAATTCAATCACATCCCTGAAACCAACCGCCTCGATTCGGTCTTACGTATCAAAACTTGAAATTGTGTTTTTTAAAATAAAATTAAAAAAATTAAAGTAGAGACTCAGTTTTATACTATTTTCTATCATACACTGCAGTTGAGGAACAATGGGAAAGTAATTCTCCTTTGAAAGTTGATATACTTTTAACCCCACTTTTGAGAAAATGGCCCTTGAATGTTTTGGTACACCAACTGGAGAGCTCTTCTTTGTCTATACCCATATAGCATCGTTCACAGCCTCTTAAGCCTTAAACCCACCCATCTCTTTAAGGATTCACATGTGAGGCCATGTGGTAAACACACACTATACCAAATAAATCTACGTTTATTTGTTACATGCACAGGATACAGAAGGTGTAAATGGTACAGTGAAGTGGTTACTTGCATAGTAGCAATATCAAAAACAAAGTGTGTAAACGTCATTATTCGATGACGTTTACCTGACACACTTGTCTAAATTGATGAATCATGTGAAGGAAATGCTATAACCACCTCCCAGCCACATTTAGCTAAGTGGATGGGTCACTATTGTCTAGACATGCACACATGCACACATGTTCATGAAATACAATAGATAATACAATAATCTCCTGTCATAATCCCAACTCCTACTACAACCAATACAAACATTGTCAGTATGATTCTGCAGGTAGCTAAAGCTAACAAACTAGGTTCAATGTTAGCTAGCTAACATAAGGCTATAACTAGCAATGCAAATGGATTTCTGATTTGAATAATATTTGTCTGTAATCATTGAAAACACTTTATTTCGGATGCAGCAGGTTTAGCTACTTAGCTAGCTAGCATTGCTAACATTAGCACCAAAGATAAAGACTAGGATTCCGTAATGATTTGCCTGTAAATTTCATAAATGTTGTTCTAAGATAAATTGTCTGTTATTGTTGCAAACACTTATTTTGGATGTAGCAGTCCGGCTAGGAAGCATGCTAACTAGATACAGTAACTCTGTCTAATAGAAGATACTTCTGTGATAAAGAGAACAAAGGAATTTCAGTCATAGGCCCTATCAGGAAACAACCCCTGGTTCCTACTGCCTAGACACTTGTGTCAATTCAGAAGGATTGGATATACAGTACCAGTCAAAAGTTTGGACACACCTACTTATTCATGGGTTTTTCTTTATTTTTTACTATTTTCTACATAAAAACTATGAAAAAACACATTTTAGATTCTTCAAAGTATCCACCCTTTGCCTTGATGATAGCTTTGCTCATTCTTGGCATTCTCTCATCCAGCTTTACCTGGAATGCTTTTCCAACAGTCTTGAAGGAGTTCCCATATGCTGAGCTTGTGTTGGCTGTTTTTCCTTCACTCTGCGGTCCAACTCATCCCAAAACATCTCAATAGGGTTGAGGTAGAGTGATTGTGGAGGCCAGGTCATCTGATGCAGCACTCCATCACTCTCCTTCTAGGTGAAATAGCCCTTTCACAGCCTGGAAGTGTGTTAGGTCATTGTCCTGTTGAAAAACAGATGATAGTCCCACTAAGCGCAAACCAGATGGGATGGCGTATCGCTGCAGAATGCTGTGGAAGCCATGCTGGTTAAGTGTGCCTTGAATTCTAAATAAATCACATTGTCACCAGCAATTCCTCCATGCTTCACGGTGGGAACCACCCATGCGGAGTTCATCCTTTCACCGACTCTGCGTCTCACAAAGACATGGCGGTTGGAACCAAAAACCACATGTGGACTCATCAGACCAAAGTCTCCTTTGAACAGTTGATGTTGAGATGTGTCAGTTACCTAAACTCTGAAGCATTTATTTGGGCTGCAATCACTGTAGCCTGGTAACTGTAATGAACTTATCCTTATCCTCTGCAGCAGAGGGACCTCTGGTTCTTCCTTTAAAATGAACATTCAATTCTCTGGCAACAGCTCTGGTGGACATTTCTGCAGTCAGCATGCCAATTGCACTCTCTCTCAGTTGAGACATCTGTGGCATTGTGTTTGTGACAAAACTATGCATTTTAGAGTGTCCTATTGTCCCCAGCACAAGGTGCACCTGTGTAATCATGCTGTTTAATCAGCTTCTTGATATGCGACACCTGTCAGGTGGATGGATTATAATGGCAAAGGAGAAATGTTCACTAACAGGGATGAAAACATATTTGTCCACAACATTTGAGAGAAATAAGCTATTTGTGCGTATGGAACATTTCTGGGATCTTTTATTTCAGCTCACAAAACATGGGACCAACACTTTACATTTTGCTTTTCTATTTTTGTTCACTATAGTTTCAGGGGAGCATATCCTAAATTCACACTTTTAGTAAATCATTTACAATATGACTGTTGAAGTGTGCTATGCTGGCAACACTATCTAGCTAATCAATTTCCAAGTATCCTCACCATGCCATTATTTTTAGACACTTTTATGAATCCCCAGGAACTTGTTTCTAACAACCAGAGCAGTAAAGCTTGTGCTTGCTATATTCATTCATCCTACTCTCAAACTGTGTTGCTTCTCGGATTTCCTCATTGATCTGTAACAAGTTGCCCTCACGCTAATCTCTTGTCACAAGAGCCTTGCTGGAAACTGAGAAATACAAATTAAACAACTTATCATTTTAGAAAAAATTACTGAATATCAAAATCAAGGGGAACTGACCCAATAACAAATGGGAAGTCTTTAACAAGAATATGATGTAAAGTATAGCTAGCGAGATACATTGCAAATGTTAGTCAAGCAGAGATGGAGCTTGCAGCTAGCTAGTTGTGAATACTCACCCTAGTAGTTGTTGATGTAACTCAATATGTACAGCTTAAATCCCTTTTTTTTAAGCAACAGCTGATCCTCTCACGATACGATGAACAGCGTTTACCATAATAAGGGGGAGGTCTTGAAGGTAATGGGTGTAGAAAGACATTTCGTCATAAGGTGAATGCACCAATTTGTAAGTCGCTCTGGATAAGAGCGTCTGCTAAATGACTTAAATGTAAATGTAAATGTACTGTGTTTTGACAGCTCTCAGTACAGAAGATTGCGTCAGGTGCTGGAAGTTGTTGGGCTGGCAGAGCTTAAAAACAGAAATGGGTGTGCATAAACGGAATACGGAAACTTCAAAATGACAAAAACAAGGAATTGTGCAGTATGACTAACAAAAACAAGGAATTGTGCAGTATGACTAACAAAAACGATAGAAGTTCAATGTGTATCAAATCTTACTGTTGTTCATATACACAGAGTATACAAAACATTAAGGACACCTGCTTTTTCCATGACAGACTGACCAGGTGAATCCAGATAAACTATCATTCCTTATTGATGTTAATTGTTAAATCCACTTCTATCAGTGTAAATGAAGGGGAAGGAGACAGGTTAAAGAAGGATTTTTAAGCCTTGAGTCAACTGAGACATGGATTTTGTATGTGTGCCATTCAGAGGGTGAATGGGCAAGACACAAGTTTTAAGTGCTTTTGAATGGGTTATGGTTTGTGGCAAGAGCAAGAACAGCAACGCTGATGGGTTTTTCACGCTCAACAGTTTCCTATGTGTATCAAGAATGTCCACCACCCAAAGGACATCCAGCCAACTTTACACAACTTTGGGAAGCATTTGAGTCAACATGGGCCAGCATCCCTGTGGAATGCTTTCGACAGCTTGTAGAGTCCATGCCCTGACGAATTGTGGCTGTTCTGAAGGCAAAAGGGGCGAGTTGGTTATAAAGTGGGGGAATTGTCCTTTAACATAAAGTGGGGTCCCAAATGATTGACACCCTTAATAAAGATGAACAAAAACGACTGTATATACAATGTATTATTCAAATACTGACCTGTATTGTATGCTCAAAGAAATGTCCACAAATGACTCCACTCTCCATGTTGGTGGATTGTTGATGTTATGGGGCTATTTTGCTTCCACTGGTACTGAGGCCTTTCTTAAGGTCAAATGTATATTGTATGCTTCAATGCGCCTTGGCATATATTCTACAAGTGTCTGGAACTCTTAGAGGGATGCGACACCATTCTTCCACGAGAAATTCCATAATTTGGGGTTTTGTTGATGCTGGTGGAAAACGCTGTCTCGGGCGCCTCTTCAGTATCTCCCATAAGTGTTTAATTGAGTTGAGATCTGGTGACTGGCGCGCGTGCACACACACTTTAAACCCCCTATGCTCCTTTGAGATCCATCTTTCAAAGTCAATGAGATTTGTTCTTCTAGGCATGGTAATCAAAATAATGGGCAACTGTGCATTTTTATGCATGACGCTAAGAATGATGGGATATTAATTGCTTAATTAACTCAGGAACCACACCTGTGTGGAAGCATTTTCTTTCAATATACTTTGTATCCCTCACTTACTCTAGTGTTTTCTTTATTTTGGCAGTTATCCGTAGCTCAGTACTTGAATAATCTATTTTATACAGTCTTTTTGCTCATCTTTATCAAGGGTTTCAATCATTGTGGACCCCACTGTATACAGTGTATAGCATCATATCTACCTAATTATTACCCTGACCCTCTGCCAAGACATCTGGCTTCAGGATCCAGCCTATGCCCAACAGAAGAATAGCTAGATAAGAAACCAGGTTACCACCATTTTCCTCTGCACATGTTCCTCATTCCATCAAACATCTGTGACTCATAATACGCCATTTATTTGTGCCCAGGCAATTACTGACAGTTGATGACATTTTATAACTGAACAATGATTCTATTTTTCACTCGGATGTCTCTCTGCATTCAATGTTCTTTTTGGAATTACTCCTTTACTACATGTATTGCTCTATGCTGGTGCGTTATAATATCATATGCTCTTATGGCTAATGGTGGCCTTAACCTACCCCAAAAGAAAACAAAAACTTTAAGGCAATTTTATCTCTATTATTGAACTTCATCTTGAAATGTTAAGATTAGAGACCAAAACGTTTAAAACACTATTAGAAAAAATCTGTTGCCTTTTCCGTCAGTTCTCACATACAGTGGGGAGAACAAGTATTTGATACACTGCCAATTTTTCAGGTTTTCCTACTTACAAAGCATGTAGAGGTCTGTCATTTTTATCATAGGTACACTTCAACTGTGAGAGACTGAATCTAAAAAATCCAGAAAATCACATTGTATGATTTTTAAGTAATTCATTTGCATTTTATTGCATGACATAAGTATTTGATCACCTACCAACCAGTAAGAATTCCGGCTCTCACAGACCTGTTAGTTTTTCTTTAAGAAGCCCTCCTGTTCTCCACTCATTACCTGTATTAACTGCACCTGTTTGAACTCGTTACCTGTATAAATGACACCTGTCCACACACTCAATCAAACAGACTCCAACCTCTCCACAATGGCCAAGACCAGAGAGCTGTGTAAGGACATCAGGGTTAAATTGTAGACCTGCACAAGGCTGGGATGGGCTACAGGACAATAGGCAAGCAGCTTAGTGAGAAGGCAACAACTGTTGGCGCAATTATTAGAAAATGGAAGAAGTTCAAGATGACGGTCAATCACCCTCGGTCTGGGGCTCCATGCAAGATCTCACCTCGTGGGGCATCAATGATCATGAGGGAAGGTGAGGGATCAGCCCAGAACTACACGGCAGGACCTGGTCAATGACCTGAAGAGAGCTGGGACCACAGTCTCAAAGAAAACCATTAGTAACACACTAAACCGTCATGGATTAAAATCCTGCAGCGCACGCAAGGTCCCCCTGCTCAAGCCAGCACATGTCCAGGCCCGTCTGAAGTTTGCCAATGACCATCTGGATGATCCAGAGGAGGAATGGGAGAAGGTCATGTGGTCTGATGAGATAAAAATAGAGCTTTTTGGTCTAAACTCCACTCGCCGTGTTTGGAGGAGGAAGAAGATGGATGAGTACAACCCCAAGAACACCATCCCAACCGTGAAGCATGGAGGTGGAAACATCATTCTTTGGGGATGCCTTTCTGCAAAGGGGACAGGATGACTGCACCGTATTGAGGGGAGGATGGATGGGGCCATGTATCGCGAGATCTTGGCCAACAACCTCCTTCCCTCAGTAAGAGCATTGAAGATGGGTCGTGGCTGGGTCTTCCAGCTCTGTAATTGCAAACAAAGGTTTCTGTACCAAATATTAAGTTCTGCTTTTCTGATGTATCAAATACTTATGTCATGCAATAAAATGAAAATGAATTACTTACAAATCATACAATGTGATTTACTGGATTTTTTTAGATTCCGTCTCTCACAGTTGAAGTGTACCTATGATAAAAATTACAGACCTCTACATGCTTTGTAATAGGAAAACCTTAAAAATAGGCAGTGTGTCAAATACCAACTGTACATCTTCTCTATCTGTCCTTCTGATTCCAGATGCTGCAATTTCCCCTCAAAAAGATTAAACCTCTCATTTATTTTGGGCTTATTGCAATTAACCTTTAGCCCTCTCGTCTGCCTCCATGCATGCACAGTATTAAACACCCATCATTTCATCTTAATGACTATTTGCCATCTAGCCATCAAGTAGTAAAAGGAAGTTTCACCGTTAAGGACATCTGTTTTGATATTGTTCATGAAAGCTGCTCACCTGAGCTGGATCAAAGCCTGAGACGATAAGGCCAGAGAAAGGAGATGATGATCTTCTTCTTTCTTCTCTGCTCCCTTTTTCTCTCTTTCTCTGTGTGCAGCTGAACCCATGTCTGGAGGCAGGTCGTTGTGACATTTTATCAGTTGCGGATGGTGACATTTGCGCACAGAGTGGTGGTCCCTGTGTGATTGACTTAACGGGTTGCCAATAAGAACGAGGTGACTGTGTGATTGGATCCACATCAAACATGGCATTTCCTGGAGACAGTCATCCTGCTACTGAGAAAGATGTACTCCACTTTGAGTCAGTTAGGCTACAGGAGCAAGCAAGGCAGCAGTATGGGTCTTCAACAGATGCTGACAGGATGTCACACAGATAGAAGTTGAAACAGATACCAGGTCTTGAGCTCGTTTAGACGTAAATTACTGGTTTGATAATGATCAGTATTTGTCCATGCAACTGTAATTTCTTCATTACAGCTTAGACTTGAACTACAGCCAAAAAGGTGCTTTGTCGCTCTGGGGCTGCATATGAAACATATTTTTTTTTGCCACAAAACTTTGAAAGCAGGCTTTGCACGCATTAGAGTTCACTCTGTACATGGAATGTCCCTGTCTACGAACTCAAACAAGTGATGGAAGTTAATTCAGTTATACTATAATTTGCTTCATAAAGACTAACATGAATTTCAGAATTAAATACAGCATATCTTGATTTCAAACCCAACAAATAGCTATGAGCAGGTATTGTATTGACATGAAAATAGAAGAAAAGCTCTGGCCAAAACGAGATTAGTCACGGGCAAGTAAGTAATTGTCGTGACTTAACTTTAGAATGAATCTGAGGACTGTTATTTATCTAATCAACTAACTGTTTAATTGTTAGCAGATTAAATTAATCATGTATCATTTAACTCATTAGGATCTGGGGCACCACGAGAGCGGTTCTTTAAAGAGTTACCATCTCCCGAATTAAACTCTAAAAGGTCTTTACCTATCACATCTATAAACAGTCAACTTATTAATCATAACCTTGTATCATATCATCATTCTGAACAGTTGTAACCTTGCATCTGCTAAAACCTGAGCCTTACTTATGATTCAGTACAACACAAATTGGTTTACTATTTATTTACTAGCTAATTAATGGTAACACAGGATAAAAATGCACAGTTACTACTTTAAAAACAGGTCCCTAGCTGACTGACAACATTATGCCTGCTTGTTACAAAAGTGATGGAGAGAGAGAGAGGTACAGAGACACTTAACTTTGGTACATTTAGAAACTACTCTCTCTTACAGTAATCACATACTTTGCCTATGAACTGCCGCCTGCTTGGAGTAAGAAATCATGAATGTATTTACATGAAATTCCTTTGTTCGCCGGATCTCTCTGGGTGGACAGGGCCACCTTGGAAAGGAAGTTGTGCCTTTTCCCCGGCACACTTGTAAGGCTCTGATTGTCCAAAAGGGTTCCAAAAAGTCTTCTACTGTTGTTCTTCTCTGTAGTTGTCAGGTGACTTGTGTAGTCCTGAACAGAACTACAGAGTTTATTTTCTTTCCATCAGCTCTTTCAGATTCTTTGAAGATAGGCTAGCCAGCCGTGTCGATGGTTCCCAGTGGGTGATGAGAGTAGTGTAATATGATGGTTTGAGCAGAGTAGTAGAATGGGCCCACTTAAATTCGCTTTTGAAGATACTTTACTTAGGATGGCTAATCAGTCCGGGAGGTGAGTTTGTCGTCTCTACCTCGTGTTGAGATTCAAAGTTCAGACCACTTTAAACGTGCAGCTGCAGGTCAATGCTTTTCTGGTATATTATGTTAATTTCTTAACCCAACATTTTATATAGTTTGTTTGAAAGTGGCTGTTTCGTCAAGCTGACACGATCTCTGACCTCACTCAGAGGCATGACTTGTCACTTGTACAAAGTTATGTAAAACAATTATCTTGTATTTTCTCATCACATCCCTCTTTTAACAAAAACGCTTTCATAATTATATATATATTTTTTAACATGCACAACGCATAGTATGGAAACTTCGTACATGTAGTGGGTATATGTTACAGTATTTCCTTTATAATGTTAGGTTCTAAATAAACAGAGTAAAAAAACTCACGGACGCTTAATCAAGCTCAAACTAAGTTTATTTGCCCACTGGGTCATACAGCTGCATAAGACAAAGAAAATATTCACACAAGTGCTGATATTTAACCCTTGCTCCTATGCTGAGCCCCTCCTTACACATCTGAACCAATACACCTCTGTTGCTATCCAGAATATTAGTGATATGTTCTTCCTCACTTCATCTAACCTGACCTCTGCCCAAATTCCTTACTCCTCCCCAACTTACGGCTGTCATGGTGACTTGTACCAGACTGTGTCTCTTCTCCTCCCATAGGATCCCTAATGGCTAACAATAACATATCCTGACATAATGTAAACGTTATACGTTACCCTCTCCCTCAGTGAAATGAATAAGTATATTTCATGATTTCAAAAGTTAAGAAATCAGAACCCATCAATAACATCTATAATGACATTACTGAAAAAATGACAGTGTTCTATAGATGGCCTCTGACCACTCCCCACATTCTAGGTTAGAGATATTGTTCCAGTAGTTGCTTTTGAACGTGTTCGAGTTTCAGCAGGAAAAAATATCTTGGAACAAAGTACATTCCTTTGATGAATATTGGAGCGGGAGACCAGAATCTTCTTGATTTACAACAGGACGTGAGTGGTTAATCCCCACCAGTTCCCTTCTCCCCCCCCTGCAGGTGAGAGGGTGTCTGAGTGAAGTTATTTATTGCAAACCTGATCTGACCTATTTGGATTCTCGTGGACAGTCATGACATAATGAACCCATGAATTGTGTGTATTCACCTTGGCTTTCTGAATGCTGCTCTAACTGGTTGGTGTAATATACTGAAGTCTGTTTTCATTCCTCCAAAGATATTCAAATATTACATGCCATCAGATCACAGTGACCTTCCAATAAAATGTGGGTTCTTTGACCTTCATTCAGTGGTCTCACTCAAGACTCTTCAAGGTGGAAACCTGTCATAGCCACGTCAGAAACAGTCCTCAGAATAATAGTCTGATTCAGCCACTGGTCTTGTAGGCCTAATCGGAGTAAAAAAAAAAGTATTTTGTAATAAATATTTATACCTCAGAATCCAAAACACAATGTTAGCCCTCATCGTTCTTGCTTTGTAAAGTGCTGCTGATAAGCAAGCAAACGGGTACAATTTATCAGTGTTCTGCCACTAAATATCCCAGCTTGGTGAATCTGGTGAATCTAATTTACTGTACAGTACATGTGCAAACAGAACAGTACTGCTGAGTCAGGGTTCGGGGAAAGAAGGAGGCGTGAAATGGAGGCCTAATGCGGACCATGCAGGGGCACACACACATGCATGCACATGCACACGCACACACTTCAACTCAATTTACTCTGAACATCGGACTTGCTGCAATGTTTGGTGCTGCAAGAATGGCCTAAGCAGCTGCAGCCAGGGTCCAGTGCTTTCAGAAGCTGAATATCTGTTCACAATGTTTTAGATGGGAGAACGCTGATGTCTGGTCCTGTCTTATGGGGATTTATAAGTGATTTTAGATACTGGTTTACAGTACAAGATGTGAAAGTGATCAGAATGAGAATATCTTAAGCAGATTCCAGAGGATCTATCCATTAGGGCTAGGAATTACCAAGGACCTCACGATACGATATTATCACGGTCCTCACAATTCTATATTTATTGCGATTCCATGATCCAAACATATTGCTCACCTTATGTCTGCTGCAGAGGGACGAGAGCCATGAGAAAACTTATCAGTCATGGAAATAAAAGTGCTGAAAACAAATTGGGTACCTATTTAAAAAGAATATCCCGACATGTAACTGTATCAATTTTGTCCCCCGTCACTACTATCCATATGATCTGCTTTAGTCAGATAGTCAGATCACAAGAGATGAGTGGAGGTTAGCTGTGCTCTAGCTGAGAGAACACAACGTCCTGCAGAACATGGCTATAACAGGCACAGCAGAGGAAAGGAATCTCATGTTGAAATCACTTAACTACACAGGCGGTTGTAATGCAATTCTGTCCTGGTGCGTGTGTTCTCTGTGTGATCTGGACTACTTTGGTCCTAAGTTGTATTGACAGGACACGTATGCTATGAGGAGTTTAATATGCACGGGAATGAAACACTGTCCTTTCAGTTAAATCTGGAACCAGGTATGAGGTCTGAGCAGAAATATTTTGTGCTTTTTGTTTCTCTCAGATCCATTGTTTCATTATAACAACCCTGAAATTGCGATTCCATACTCTTGGTTTTACATTCTCTGGAGTTTGTTCTCAGTTATGTTATTGTATTTTTTACCCCCCCCCATATTTTATGTTTTTGTTCTGCTGAACTGAACCCATCTGTTTTGGCCCTCTACTTGAATCCCTTCTGCAAACTTTATCCATTTATCCAACTTTATCCATTAGTTATCATTTGACCGACTCTGCGTAGGCTGATAAGCTCTCGGAGAGGCCTTTTTATGGAGTTCTCCCTTTTTCAGTTGAAATATCATATTAGTAAAGCCCTGAGTGTTTTTGTCTTGCTATTCAAAACAAAAACCTCCTCCCATGACACACTGTCCTTCCCCTTCACTGCAACTGGATATTGGGCTGTTCTCAACAATGTACACAGAGAGGGCCTCTATATTCTAACTCCCACCAGGACCTTACATTAACATTGTCTCTCTTCCAGAGCGCATGTCTCTAGTTATGATATACAGTGCATTCGGAAAGTATTCAGACCCGTTGACTTTTTCCACATTTTGTTACATTACAGCCTTATTCTAAAATGTATTAAATCGTTTTTCCCCCCTCATCAATGTACACACAATACCCCATAATGGCAAAGCAAAAACAGGTTTTTAGAAATGTTTGCAAATGTATTAAAAATGTAAAACTGATATTACATTTACATAAGTATTCAGACCCTTTACTCAGTGCTTTGTTGAAGCACCTTTGGCAGCGATTACAGCCTTGGGTCTTCTTGGGTATGACGCTACAAGCTTGGCACACCTGTATTTGGGGAGTTTCTACCATTGCTCTCTGCAGATCCTTTCAAGCTCTGTCAGGTTGAATGGGAGCGTCGCTTCAGAGCTATTTTCTGATCTCCAGAGATGTTCAATCGGGCTCAAGTCCGGGCTCTGGAGTGGCTTCCGTCTGGCTACTCTACCATAAAGGCCTGATTGGTGGAGTGCTGCAGAGATGGTTGTCCTTCTGGAAGGTTCTCCCATCTCCACAGAGGAACTCTGGAGCTGTGTCAGAGTGACCATCGGGTTCTTGGTCCCCTCCCTGACCAAGGCCCTTCTGCCCTGATTGCTCAGTTTGGCCGGGTGGCCAGCTCTTCTTTCATCTAAGAATGATGGAGGCCACTGTGTTCTTGGAGACTTTCAATGCTGCAGACATTTTTTGGTACCCTTCCCCAGATCTGTGCCTCGACACAATCTTGTCTCGGAGCTCTACAGACAATTCCTTTGACCTCAAGGCTTGGTTTTGTTCTGACATGCACTGTGAACTGTGGGACCTTATATAGACAGGTGTGTGCTTTTCCAAATAATTTCCAATCGATTGAATTTACTATAGGTGGACTCCAATCAAGTTGTAGAAACATCTCAAGGATGATCAATGGAAACAGGATGCACCTGAGCTTAATTTTGAGTCTCATAGCAAAGGGTCTGAATACTTATGTAAATAAGCTATTTCTGTTTTTTTATTTTTAATACATTTGCAAAAATGTCCTAAAACCTGTTTTCGCTTTGTCATTATGGGTTATTGTGTGTATATTGACGAAGAAAAAAATGTAATTTAATTCATTTTAGAATAAGGCTACTTTCCGAATTCACTGTAACATGAAAATACGTAGGAGGGAGTTTGTATGATAGGTGCATTGATTTATCTGACTTAAACCACACTTGTTTCTCTATGTGTTTGGATGTGGGTTTTTCTTTGAGTGTTAAATGGAATCGAAATGCAGGTCTCCCGCTATGCAATGTTCAGAAACAGGATATCTCTGCCTGGGTGTGAGACTGTGTATGTGCATGTCTGTACTCTTTGTGCCTGTCCTGGTTTCTCACCCCTCCTTCTCCTCTGTCTTGCAGGGAAGCAGCATAACAGTGAGTTCTCCCGCCTTATCGCCCAGGTCCGGGGTCGCCTGGAGACTGCGAGGAAGAGGGAGATAAAGCAGAAAGTGAGGGATGAGGGAGGAGAGGAGGACCAGGGAGTGGGCTCCAGCTCTGCAGGTACCACAGTAACCCTTATTAGCATGCCGAGGGAATGAAACAGGAGGGTTAACACTGTCACCAGTGTTAACCCTCTTACAGCCCCCAGCCTTCTCAGCAGAGCTCAGTCAATAAGCTTTAATCTATCTTCTTTATTAGGAGGTAGCTTATTCGAACCTCTATGACCCCAGCCACCCCTCTTATATTGCCTCTGATCCGTGTTCTGTCATGGTGATGTCTCAATATGGGCATTAGTCATGCCCCTTTAAAGATGCATGATAAAATGGTGCCGAAGAGGATGGCAGACGTTTTACATGCCCATAATCAATTGTGCTATTTTGTTCGTTTTTTTACGTTGTTTGTAACTTTTGTTTTAACTTATTTTGTACATAATGTTGCTGCTACCGTCTCTTATGACCGAAAATAACTTCTGGATATCAGATTTGGGATTACTCACCATGGACCTGAAGAAGCTTTTTGCTTTAACGAGTCCGACGAGAAAGATATACTGCTCTCCCGGGAACAGGCCCAGATCCATGTAATTTGTGTGAAGAAAAGACGGAGGAAAAGAGGACTCAGATCAGGCTGCCTTTTGAGAATCCGTAGGCGAGCGAGTAAACTCCCATTGCCATCAATTCTACTTGCTAACATGCAATCATTGGAAAATAAAATGGATGACCTACGATTATCCTACCAACGGGACAATTAAAACTGTAATATCCTATGTTTCATCGAGCCGTGGCTGAACTACGACACGGACAATATAGAGCTGGAGGGATTTTCAATGCACTGGCAGAACAGAGAAGCTACGTCTGGTAAGACGAGGGGTGGGGGTGTGTGCCTTTTTGTCAATAACAGCTGGTGCGTGATGTCTAATATTAAAGAAGTTTTGAGGTATTGCTCGCCTGAGGTAGAGTACCTTATGATAAGCTGTGGACCACACTATCTACCAAGAGAGTTCTCATCTATATTATTCGTAGCCGTCTATTTACCACCACAGACCGATGCTGGCACTAAGAAAATGCTCACCCAGAAGCGGAGCTCCTAGTGGTCAGGGACTTTAATGCAGGCAAACTTAAATCAGTTTTACCAAATTTTTACCAGCATGTCACATGTGCAACCAGATGGAAAAAAACTCTAGACCACCTTTACTCCACACACAGAGATGCATACAAAGTTCTCCACCGCCCTCCATTTGGCAAATCTGACCATAATTCTATCCTTCTGATTCCTGCTTACGGGCAAAAACTAAAGCAGGAAGTACCAGTGACTAGCTCAATACGGTAGTGGTCAGATGGCGCGGGTGCTACGCACAAGACTGGAATATGTTCCGGGATTCATCCAATGGCATTGAGGAGTATACCACCTCAGTCATCGGCTTCATCAATAAGTGCATCGACGACGTCATCCCCACAGTGACCGTACGTACATATCCCAACCAGAAGCCATGGATTACATCAAGCTAAAGGCTAGAGCTATGCATCGAGCTAAAAACTAGAGCTGCCGCTTTCAAGGAGCGGGACACTAATCCAGACGCCTATAAGAAATCCCGCTATGCCCTCAGACAAACCATCAAACAAGCAAAGCGTCAATATAGGATTAAGATTGAATCCTACTACACTGGCTCTGACCCTCGTCCGATTTTGCAGGGCTTGAAAACTATTACGGACTACAAAGGGAAACCCAGACGCGAGCCGCCCAGTGACGCGAGCCTACCAAACAGCTAAATGCCTTTTATGCTCGCTTCGAGGCAAGCAAAAATGAAGCATGCATGAGAGCACCAGCTGTTCTGGATGACTTTGTGATAACTCTCGGTAGCCGATGTGAGAAAGACCTTTAAACAGGTCAACATTCACAAGGCCATGGGGCCAGTTGGATTACCAGGACGTGTACTGAAGCATGCGTGGACCAACTGGCAAGTGTCTTCACTGACATTTTTAACCTCTCCCTGACCGAGTCTGTAATACCTACTTGTTTCAAGCGGACCACCAAAGGTAACCTGCTTAAATGAATACCGGCCCATAGCACTCACGTCGGTAGCCATGAATTGCTTTGAAAGGTTGGTCATGGCTCACATCAACAGTATCCTCCTGGATACCCTAGATCCACTCCAATTTGCATACAGCCCCAACAGATCCACAGATGACGCAATCTCAATCGGACTCCACACTGCCCTTTTCCACCCGTACAAAAGGAACACCTATGTGAGAATGCTAATCATTGACTACAGCTCAGCGTTCAACACCATAGTGCCCACGAAGCTCATCACTAAGCTAAGGACCCTGGGACTAAACACCTCCCTCTGCAACTGGATCCTGGACTCCCTGACGGGCCACCCCCAGGTGGTAAGGGTAGGCAACAACACGTCTATCATGCTGATCCTCAACACAGGGGCCCCTCGGGGGGGTGTACTTATTCCCCTCCTGTACTCCTTGTTCACCCACGACTGCGTGGCCAAACATGACTCCAACACCATTAAGTTTGCTGACGACACAACAGTGCTATGTCTATAGGGAGGAGGTCAGTGAATTGGCAGTGTGGTGCCAGGACAAACACCTCTCCCTCAATGTGAGCAAGACAAAGGAGCTGATCGTGGGCAAAAGGAAAAGGTGGACCAAACAGGCCCCCATTAAAATCAACGGGGCTGTAGTGGAGCGGGTCGAGAGTTTCAAGTTCCTTGGTGACCACATCACCAACGATCTATCATGGTCCAAACACACCAAGACAGTTGTGAAGAGGGCACGACAAAACCTTTTCCCCCTCAGAAGACTGAAAAGATTTGGCATGGGTCCACAGATCCTCAAAAAGTTCTACAGCTGCACCATTGAGAGCATCCTGACCGGTTGGGTCACCGTCTTGTATGGCAACTGCTCGGCATCTGACTAGTAAAAATTCCCTGTCTTAGGTCAGTTAGGATCACCACTTTGTTGTAAAAATGTGAAATGTCAGAATAATAGTAGACAGAATGATTTATTTCAGCTTTTATTTCTTTCATCACATTCCCAGTGGGTCAGAAGTTTACATACACTCAATTAGTATTTGGTAGCATTGACTTTAAATTGTTTAACTTGGGTCAAACGTTTCGTGTAGCCTTCCCACAATAAGTTGGGTGAATTTTGGCCCATTCCTCCTGACAGAGCTGGTATATCTGAGTCAGGTTTGTAGGCCTCCTTGCTCGCCTACACCTTTTCAGTTCTGCCCACACATTTTCTATAAGATTGAGGTCAGGGCTTTGTGATGTTCACTCCAATACCTTGACTTTGTCGCCCTTAAGCCATTTTGCCACAACTTTGGAAGTATGCTTGAGGTCATTGTCCATTTGGAAGACCCATTTGCAACCAAGCTTTAAGTACCTGACTGATGTCTTGAGATGTTGCTTCAATATATCCACATAATGTTCTTTCCTCATGATGCCATCTATTTTGTGAAGTGCCCCAGTCCCTCCTGCAGCAAAGCACCCCCACAACATGATGCTGCCACCCCCGTGCTTCACGGTTGGGATGGTGTTCTTCGGCTTGCAAGCTTCCTCCTTTTTCCTCCAACATAACGATGGCCATAATGGCCAAGCAGTTCTATTTTTGTTTCATCAGACCAGAGGACATTTCTCCAAAAACTACGATCTTTTTCCCCATGTGCAGTTGCAAACCATAGTCTGACTTTTTTATGGCGGTTTTGGAGCAGTGGCTTCTTCCTTGCTGAGTGGACTTTCAGGTTATGTCGATATAGGACTCGTTTTACTGTGGATGTAGATACTTTTGTACCTGTTTCCTCCTGCATCTTCACAAGGTCCTTTGCTGCTGTTCTGGGATTGATTTGCACCTTTCGCACAAAAGTACATTAATCTCTAGGAGATAGAACGCGTCTCCTTCCTGAGCGGTATGATGGCTGTGTGGTCCCATGGTGTTTATACTTGCGTACTATTGTTTGTACAGATGAACATGGTACCTTCAGGCATTTGGAAATTGCTCCCAAGGATGAACCAGACTTGTGGAGGTCTACAATTCTTTTCTGAGGTCTTGACTGATTTCTTTTTTTTACCCATGATGTCAAGCAAAGAGGCACTGAGTTTGAAGGTAGGCCTTTAAATACATCCACATTTACACCTCCAATTGACTCAAATGATGTCAATTAGCCTATCAGAAGCTTCTAACGCCATGATGTAATTTTCTTGAATTTCCAAGCTGGTTAAAGACACAGTCAACTTAGTGTATGTAAACTTCTGACCCACTGGAATTGTGATACAGTGAACTATAAGTGAAATAATCTGTCTGTAAACAATTGTTGGAAAAATGACTTGTGTCATGCACAAAGTAGATGTCCTAACCGATTTGCCATAACTATAGTTTGTTAACAAGATATTTGTGGAGTGGTTGAAAAACGAGTTTTAATGACTCCAACCTAAGTGTATGTAAACTTCGGACTTTAACTGTATATAATAGGCGGTGTCAGAGGAAAGCTCATCAATTGTCAGACACTCCAGTCACCCAAGTCTCTGCTACCCTACGCCAAGCGGTACCGGAGCACCAAGTCTAGGACCAAAAGGCTCCTTAACGGCTTCTACCCCCAACTGCTGAACAATTAATCAAATGGCCTCCGGACTATTACATTGACCCCCCCCCCCCCCCCCATTTGTTTTGTACACTGCTGCTACTAGCTGTTTATCATCTATGCATAGTGACTTCACCCTTACCTACATGTACAAATTACCTCTAACCTGTACCCCCCGCACACTGACTCGGTACCGGTACCCCTTGTATTTATCCTCATTATTCTTTTGTTATTGTGTTAGTTTTGTATTATTTTTTACTCTAGTTTATTTGGTAAATATTTTCTTAACTCTTCTTGAACTGTACTGTTGGTTAAGGGCTTGTAAGTAAGTATTTCGCTGTAAGGTCTACACTTGTTGTATTCGGCGCATGTGACAAAGTTTGATTTGATTTGACACCACCATACCCATGCCATCTTTCTCATGTGGTGCAAGGAATTACAGCCCCAGAGTACAATTCATTATGAAAGACAATACACACACTCTTACCTCTGCATGTGTTGTTCGTCTTTGCACGTAAGCAAAAAATAAACAAATGCATTGCATAACATTTGGAAACATATTTCCACATGATTTATTATGTATATTATTTTTTGCTGACATGCAACACACCCACGAGCTCTATTGGGATACATGCCCAGTATGTCTTGAAAAAGGTCAAGACAAGGTGTTTTGATCAGTTATGCACAAGAAGAGAATCAGTTTATTCCTTTTCTATGTCTTTATCATGTCTGATTGCTGGCTGCTTAGATTAGTCCACTTGCAATTGCATTTTTTTCTCAAATGTATGCGTTTTTTCGTACACATTTAATTTAGCTGAAACGTGGATTTTGTGATGGTGCCTATTAATTTTCAGTGGAAGGCAAGACCAAACACCAAGCTAGCGCCGAGGTGTTTGAAGCTAGTGGAGCTAGTCAAACAGAGCATGAACAGGGCAGGCTTCAAGTTGCAAATTATTGGCGATATGGCAGCAACATTGACTAATCGCGGCTCGCTATAGCTTCCAGCCCGTGCTGGATTTGCTGTTGATACCTAGCACTACCTAGCATGCTGTTGGCTTGCTCCTTTAAAAAAACACCCACATGGCGATCAACTGTTGCCAAATAAAGTATTTCCGTTCCATGGAAATCCCCCATCATAGACCGAAACATCAGTACATGCAAAGGTAATCATATTCATAATGCATTAGTCACACTTCAGAATGTCTGCCACATATGGAATATCATTAACTGCTGGTCATGAACCTTTTGCTCTCTGCCTAGAAGACAGTGGTGTGTTTGTGGTTAAAACTATTCCCCATTACCTTGGGGAAATATCTATGGGATAAGATATAATTTAACATGGATGACTTTAGCATCTATCACACAGTCTGCTCAAATCATGTTTACAACGTTAAAATAGGACCGATCCAGATTATAAACCATGACATGGATTTCAAGCAAAGTTTCCTAGCACAGATTCCTCATAGCTAATTTTCTCACCACTAAATGATTTTATACCAGTTTTATGATCATGTTATTCATGTTATGATCCATGTTATTTTCCCTCCTTCCTGTAGATAAGGCAGCACAACAGGAACAGAGTGATCCCAGCCCCAGTGACTCAGAGGCCTGCTGCGTATTGATGACATCACTAGTGGAGGAGCCCTCTGAGAAGCAGCAGCAGCAGCAGCCTTCTGTTGTAGCGGTCATCTCCAGGTCACCCAGCCCATGTCTCAGTGAGGTGTCCATCAGCAGGTGAGGGAGCCCAGGAGACGGCAGAATTGAGTAAGGTGAAGTTGCCCGGATACGCTTATCTTGGGTCAGTTTGGCGTTTTCCCCACTAATGGTTAAGGTTAGGCTTGGCGGAGGGTATAGGGCTGTTGCGATGACCATATTAGCCACTCTATTGTCCCTGGAATCACTCTGACATCATTGCAAATGTAATCGAAATCTAATCAAACACTTCATGAGAGCCCATGAGCAACATTTCTATAGACTATGAAATTGCTTGAGAAAACAGAGTGATGGCCTCTTAAAAAGAGGAGGATTTCATCAGCTTTCTATAGGCTAGGCCAACTGTATTTATTTCTCAACTTTCCTAATATTAAGCAATATTAAGCACATTGCTTATCTTTACGACAGGTGTATAACCTACCTGGCTGGCATGATAATTAACCACAGGAAAAGTGTCTTCCATTTGCTATTGTAAGTCCAGATGACAGGCATTTTTCCCTGCCCCTGTTTCGAGACAGGTGCATGATAATGGTCCATTCTATATTCACACATTAAATAAAACTTTATTTGTCACATGCGCCGAATACAACAGGTGTAGACCTTATTGTGAAATGCTTACTTACAAGCCCTTAACCAACAGTGCAGTTCAAGAAAGAGTAAAAATAATACAAAAGTAACACAATAAAATAGCAATAACGAGGCTATATACAGGGGGTACCGGTACCGAGTCAATGTGCGGGGGTACAGGTTAGTCTAGGTAATTAGTACATGTAGGTAGGGGTGAAGTGACTATGCATACATTATTTAGTAAATGTAAAGTCAAGATTAAATCAAGAATAGTCTGATGGGTGACTATTAGCTTATCAGTTGTGAATTATATATTATCACTTGTGAATGAAGCCCAGTTTAAGGCAAGAAACAATGGCAATTCAAAAATAAATAAAAAACTTTTCAGAATCATAGTCACGCACTTCATGTAGACTAGCCCATAGGCCTACAGTGGGGCAAAAAAGTATTTAGTCAGCCACCAATTGTGCAAGTTCTCCCACTTAAAAAGATGAGAGAGGCCTGTAATTTCCATCATAGGTACACTTTAACTATGACAGACAAAATGAGAGAAAAAAATCCAGAAAATCACATTGTAGGATTTTTAATGAATTTATTTGCAAATTATGGTGGAAAATAAGTATTTGGTCAATAACAAACAAGCAAGATTTCTGGCTCTCACAGACCTGTAACTTCTTCTTTAAGAGGCTCCTCTGTCCTCCACTCATTACCTGTATTAATGGCACCTGTTTGAACTTGTTATCAGTATAAAAGACACCTGTCCACAACCTCAAACAGTCACACTCCAAACTCCACTATGGCCAAGACCAAAGAGCTGTCAAAGGACACCAGAAACAAACTTGTAGACCTGCACCAGGCTGGGAAGACTGAATCTGCAATAGGTAAGCAGCTTGGTTTGAAGAAATCAACTGTGGGAGCAATTATTAGGAAATGGAAGACATACAAGACCACTGATAATCTCCCTCGATCTGGGGCTCCACGCAAGATCTCACCCCGTGGGGTCAAAATGATCACAAGAACGGTGAGCAAAAATCTCAGAACCACACGGGGGGACCTAGTGAATGACCTGCAGAGAGCTGGGACCAAAGTAACAAAGCCTACCATCAGTAACACACTACGCCGCCAGGGACTCAAATCCTGCAGTGACAGACGTGTCCCCCTGCTTAAGCCAGTACATGTCCAGGCCCGTCTGAAGTTTGCTAGAGAGCATTTGGATGATCCAGAAGAAGATTGGGAGAATGTCATATGGTCAGATGAAACCAAAATATAACTTTTTGGTAAAAACTCAACTCGTCGTGTTTGGAGGACAAAGAATGCTGAGTTGCATCCAAAGAACACCATACCTACTGTGAAGCATGGGGGTGGAAACATCATGCTTTGGGGCTGTTTTTCTGCAAAGGGACCAGGACGACTGATCCGTGTAAAGGAAAGAATGAATGGGGCCATGTATCATGAGATTTTGAGTGAAAACCTCCTTCCATCAGCAAGGGCATTGAAGATGAAACGTGGCTGGGTCTTTCAGCATGACAATGATCCCAAACACACCGCCCGGGCAACGAAGGAGTGGCTTCGTAAGAAGCATTTCAAGGTCCTGGAGTGGCCTAGCCAGTCTCCAGATCTCAACCCCATAGAAAATCTTTGGAGGGAGTTGAAAGTCCGCGTTGCCCAGCAACAGCCCCAAAACATCACTGCTCTAGAGGAGATCTGCATGGAGGAATGGGCCAAAATACCAGCAACAGTGTGTGAAAACCTTGTGAAGACTTACAGAAAACGTTTGACCTCTGTCATTGCCAACAAAGGGTATATAACAAAGTATTGAGATAAACTTTTGTTATTGACCAAATACTTATTTTCCACCATAATTTGCAAATAAATTCATTAAAAATCCTACAATGTGATTTTCTGGATTTTCTTTTCTCATTTTGTCTGTCATAGTTGAAGTGTACCTATGATGAAAATTACAGGCCTCTCTCATCTTTTTAAGTGGGAGAACTTGCACAATTGGTGGCTGACTAAATACTTTTTTGCCCCACTGTATATGTTTTGATAAGATTATAACTAAAGTGGCCAAATAACTTCTTAAAATTAAGCACATTAATCCCCTTTACAAGGGGTGTAGAGCTTAACTGGCATACATAAGCAGTGCATGAGTTTCAAGTTTGGGGAAGATAATTTTCACCATAAAAATGCACCTTTATAATAAAAGCGTTACATGCATAATCACATTTGTGGTCACTTTTGATAATGGTGTTTTCCCACTAATGGAACATTTGCCCTTAGTCTACTGTCGTGTGCGCATTGCTGTGCTTATAATGTGAAGAAATAGCCTAATAGTTTATCAACATTTTAAGCTAAATGTTCTGATCTGTTGCGTCAACATCATTGCGTAAAAAGTATTTTTTGATTGTAGTGGTTGTATTAATTTGTGATCTATCACATCTCACAACTGTCCCAGACTATGGAATATTTATTTATCGCACAGAATATAATAGGAACAACTTTTGTACTATGGGGGATAGTAGATTGACATAGGCTAGTGCTTTTGCTGTTCGTTAGGCCTGACGAAAAGTAAATGTGGACAGTTCTTCCAATATCTTCATTATGCACCTAGGAATTGGATAAGGACGCGCGCAATTGCGTCCCCGATGTCTGTCTTCACTTGTAGCCTGTGAATGAGAAGTGCTTTGGAGCAGGTAGCACTCGGGAGAAGGGCTGCAAAAGGCATGGATTTTTTTCCCAGTGCATTATGGCCACACAAAGAGGATGCCCCTGGGAAATTTGAGGCATTATCAAGTACTTCTCTAATTGTGAATGAGAGACTGAGGAAGTGTGTACAGCAGGTGCAAAAAACAAAGCGGAGCTCATGCCTTACAATGTATTAAAAATCAAAACGTATAGCCCAACGTTTGTAGAACATTACATTAATAACTCTTAATTAAGCATATAGGAATACCTATAATTCTTTCTTAACCGCTCAACACAGAATAGCCGCATGTGTGCACTCCCTCAAATTGTTTGGAGAAAATATCCTTTCTATTTTATTCAGCTTTGTTCAATTGTATTCTTCATACTATAAAATAATATAAAATAATGCCACTAAGCAAATTTTGTCTGCTAAATAATCTAGTGTAGCCCACAGCCATATGGCATAGCCAGGTCAGGACCTATCATACGGTCAACTCAGAGTATGCTATTCTGTTCTTCTGAAATAGACTACATTTTCTTCATATCATGTTTCGTTAGACCTGTCTAAAGTAAATCATGGATTTATTGTGAAGGTGTAGACTATATTACATGGATTTTTTCAACTTTTCAAAATGTACTCTAACAGTCAAAAGTTTTAGAACACCTACTCATTCAAGGGTTTTTCTTTATTTTTACTACTTTCTACATTGTAGAATAATAGTGAAGACATCACACTATGAAATAACACATATGGAATCATGAAGTAATCAAAAAAGTGTGAATCAAAATATATATATATACAGTGGGGAGAACAAGTATTTGATACACTGCCGATTTTTCAGGTTTTCCTACTTACAAAGCATGTAGAGGTCTGTAATTTGTATCATAGGTACACTTCAACTGTGAGAGATGGAATCTAAAACAAAAATCCAGAAAATCACATTGTATGATTTTTAAGTAATTAATTTGCATTTTATTGCATGACATAAGTATTTGATCACCTACCAACCATACTCCCTTACACAGGAGTATACTTTTTGAGGCTGTCACATTGCTGAAAAGAGAGAACAGTAACTTATTAGTTCAGGTTCATGTTTTGTCTACTGGTACTACATTATCATCTACTGCTCATATACATGTATAATACTGGATTAAATAATGATGTTGTAATAACTGCTTACTGTACCTCCACTGATCTCCACAGTGACCTGCTCAAAGGGTTCCAGGATTCTGTACACCTCCTCACATTCCTCTTGGGTCAGCGCATAAACAGGTGCATTGACAATGGCCAGGGTAGAGATGATGGCATCCGTTGACTCAAGAATCCGCTTGATTCTCCCCCTTGTAGTGCAGTCTTGTTTAGGCCTCAGCTCAGGCATTCCCATCTGGCATTGTGTAGACTTTCGTTTTTTAGCACCTACTGTGCTCCTGTGGAAGTATTCCACAGCTGCTTTCACTTTGTCCACAGTGGACTTCATCACCTTCAGAGCATCTCTTACAATCAGGTTGATTGTGTGGGCAAGACATGGATGATGGGTCCATTTAAACATTTTCATGGCTTTGTTTATATTAGCTGCATTGTCGCTAACACAACAGACCACTTTTCCATCTACTTGCCATTCTCTGGCCACTCTCAACAGTTCCTCCGCCAAGTTCTCTGAGGTGTGTCTGTCACTGAATTCAAAGCAGTCCAGAAGACAGCTAGACATCGAAAAATCTTCAATGAAGTGACATGTAACCGACATGTAAGAAGTGGTTACCCTTGATGTCCAGCAGTCAGTGGTAAGGCAAACTGCAGTAGCTTTTTGGACTCTTTCCCGCACTGAAGCCTGTGTGCTCTCGTACAGTTATGGAATAAGTGATTTTTGAAAGGGTTTTCCTGCTTGGGATTGTGTACTTTGGATTTAGACTATTGCTATACGTTCTAAAACCTCTGTCCTCCGTGATCGAAAATGTCTGGAAATCGGTGGCAATCATTTTAACCAATGCAATATCAATTTGGCCTTCTTTTGCTAAAGACATAGACTTTGGCATAAACTGGTCCATAGAAGACTTTGTTGATGTGGTTCGCAGAGTAGGCCTACTTGACTGAGTAGATACATCTCCACGTCTGGAGGTTCTGGCTCGACCACTATCACTAGCAGGCCCGCTAGTTTCTCAAAGCTCCGCTTCAGCTAGCTTCACAGTTGGGTGCACAGTTCGCATATGCCGGTGTAGGTTGTGCGTAGAACCAGCTTTATGAGATTTTGTTTTTGAAAATTCTACACTGTGCTCTAACATTGTCTACATTATTAAAATGCATCCAAATGCTACTGTGCTTCCGACTCATTTTCCAGCTGATGTTTTCACAGCTGTCCTTCCTCTCTCTCCTCTGCTGCTAAGTGTGTGACTGTCAGTGAGTTGGCTCGGCCCTCCCTCACGCATCTTTGGTTCATTGGTTGACACTGCGTGTCTGATTGACAGGAACAACAGGTGAGGCTGTTAGTTTGAGCAGACAGTCAGAACGAATGTGTGCACTTGAACATTTAGACCTATATTATAAAAATGTTTAGTTATTTGAATTTTATATTTTTATAAATAGATTTGGCTCTTCTAATATGCGAGCCGGCTCGAAAACGTTCACCTACAAGAGCCGGCTCTTAGAATCAACTCGTTCCCGAACGACCCATCACTAAGAGTTTGCCAGTTTGCATTATTAAAAAACTGAAATGAGTTACCTCTGGTTCGTTCAACGATTACTATGGGGGATATTCATTCAATGGGAAAGAATAGGGTTTTGGGATAAACGTCAAAAATAAGGCCAGAGGTAGAGGGCTGCATTCCAGTTGGATGCCCGTGGAACATTTCAGCACGGTCTGCATTTTTCATGCTGCGGTTGGGAGTGGGTAGTCAGACTGACAATTTTGGGATGAAAATATTTTTGTTGTCCCGTGGATTATTTGGAAACAGTCGTCTTTCTGCGTTGTGTGCGTTAGCCTACCTATGGATATTAAAAGCACATCTTTGTCACGTTATTCACACACTTGCAGAATTTCCTGCTTAAAGTTAAGTAGCCTACCTCCATATTGGGCATGCGAGATCAAGTGTGCCTAGTAGTAGTGTGGTCTCAATGAAATAGAGTAGACTGACTATATTTTACTACAGTGTCTGTAAATAAAATGTTGATAATAAAAATAAGTGGAGGATGCTCAACCAACGTTAGTCAAGGTGCAATACATGTTTTTTTTATCATCATTGAAAAGGCGCAACGCAAAAGGCTACCGTGGTGAGTGAGCGATGCACATTTTCATTAAATATTTGTTACCCATTTATTTGTCTCTTGCTGCAAATAATCCTAAAACGTAGGCTATATCCTATATGCAAAACGTAGCTCAAGAGAAAGTGCACGTGTCCAATCTCATCATTCTTGCTGTTTCCAATTCATTAGCCATATGTGCAAGACCAGGTGTGGGTGTGGTCTCAATTAAATAGAGTAGTCTAAAGCCTATGCTTGGGCGGAGAAGCACGAGGCAGTTATCTTTTCAACTAAATATCATTCCTAAATATGATTAGGCTAAAGTTTACTACATTGCTTAGAAATAAATATTGATCACCCATATTGATCACCCAAGTCTGAAAATCATCCCTCTCCTAGAAGGTAGGCTATAACACGTAGCTTTAGAGAAAGTGCAAGTCTCTCTAACTCCGCTCTCTTCAAACTACGTCTAGCCTATTGGCTGATATAGCCCAGTAATACCGAATGCCTAATAGAATAGCGACTTGAGAATATCTGGTAATTTAACCTATTTGTGGATAACACAGGCTTGGGAGATCTTATACATTTTGTTATATGAGATCATTTCAGTCAGTTGACATGACATTTATGAATTTTAAGCCTTTGTGGTTTGTGATTTTTTTTAAATTAGCCTACATAAATGCTTCAAAATTCACAAAAAGTGACATTAGCTGATGAAGATTATCTCAAAAAACAAAAGTATAAGATATCCTAAAAATGTGTTTACCACAGACCTTATTTTCAGCGTTTATCAAAAAACCCTACAAAAACTCCTACCTTTTCTCAATAGGGGGTGCTGTTTACACTTTGTAGAATTTTCGTTCCCAAATTAAACTGCCTCGTACTCAATTCTTGCTCGTACAATATGCATATTATTATTACTATTGGATAGAAAACACTCTCTAGTTTCTAAAACCGTTTGAATTATTTCTCTGAGTGAAACAGAACTCATTCTGCAGCACACTTCCTGTCAAGAAGTGAGATTTCTGAAATCGAGGTCTCTGTTCCAGGGTCGGTTTATAAATTCCCTTGTAAGCTATGAGGCTACATGCACTGCATACGCCTTCCCCTAGATGTCAATAAGCGGTGAGACTTTGAATGGAGTGGATAGCACCATCTGGGGGAGTATAAAGCCTCTTGGAACGGAAGGACCGACCTTTTCGACGTGGCGCCTGACGCAGGAGGGACACCAGCATGGCGTCCTGAAAAGCTTTCGGTTTAGCAGTTTTATATCTCCGGCTCTGATTTAATTTGTTTTTTGTCTTAAAAACTTCATAAGGTAGTTAATTTAAACCGACTTATAGCAGTTTATATCAGTTTATTGCGATTTTCTGGAGTTTCTTTGTCAGGCGTTATCGCGAGTTGGGCACCTCTCCGGTACATCGGCGTTAGCAGCTAATTTCTACAGGAGTAGAGGACATCTTTCAACCAAAAGACGATTGTTCTGGACAAAGGACCACTTGCCCAAGATTCTGATGGAAGATCATCCAAAAGTAAGAGCTATTTATGATGTTAATTCGTACTTCTGTGGAACAATGTAAAATTATTAGTCCTCCATTAATTTCGGCATGGTCTCGCTGTAACGCACGCTGTATGTCGAGTAACGTTAATTTTAAAAATCTAACACAGCGGTTGCATTAAGAACTACTGTATCTTTCATTTGCTGTCCAACCTGTATTTCTTAGTCAAGTTTATGATTAGTTATCGATTAGATTAGGTGCCTCTCCAAGATGGCGCCGGCCAGATTGCCTGAAATGTTGCTACTAATCACATTGTATAACCACGATTTGTGCCACTAAATATGCACATTTTCGAACAAATCCTATATGCATTGTGTAATATGATGTTATAGGACTGTCATCTGATGAAGTATATGAAGGTTAGTCAAAAAATTATATATCTTTTGCTGGTTTGTTAGGATCGCTAACCTTTGCTGCTGGTAAACGGCCTGTGTTTCTGGCTATTGTGGTAAGCTAATATAATGCTATATTGTGTTTTCGCTGTAAAACACTTAAAAAATCTGAAACATTGGCTGGATTCACAAGATGTTGGTCTTTCATTTGCTGTACGCTGTGTATTTTTCAGAAAAGTTTTATGATGAGTATTTAGGTATTTGACGTTGGTCTCTGTAATTATTCTGGCTGCTTCGGCACTATTTCAGATTGCAGCTGCAATGTAGAACTGTGATTTATACCTGAAATATGCAAAATGTTCTAACAAAACATATGCTATACAATAAATATGTTATCAGACTGTCATCTGATGAAGTTGTTTCTTGGTTAGTGGCTATTTATATCTTTATTTGGTCGAAATTGTGATAGCTACCTATGCAGGAAAAAAATGGTGGGGAAAAAAAGTTGTGTCTTTTGCTATCGTGGTTAGCTAATAGATTTACATATTGTGTCTTCCCTGTAAAACATTTTAAAAATCAGAAATGATGGCTGGATTCACAAGATGTGTATCTTTAATCTGGTGTCTTGGACTTGTGATTTAATGATATTTAGATGCTAGTATTTACTTGTGACGCTATGCTAGGCTATGCTAGTCAGCTTTTTTACTGATGGGGGTGCTCCCGGATCCGGGATTGGGACCAATTAGAAGTTAACGCCTCCTCTGTGAAGTGTGCATGTGCACAAACTCATTCGATCTTGCTCTCCTTCTAAACAACGCAATTAAAAAAAAACTTTGGCAAAGGGTGACGTTTATAAAGCTTAGTTCACTGTGTTTGTAACCGATTATAGTTTTGGAAAAAGGAAACATGTATTGAGATCAGATGTTTCGTTGATGCGAAAATTAGCAGAATGTCGGCCCAGTTTCAGTCCATCCTCTCCCGCTACCCGCGACTGCACTTCCTCTTACTACCATATTGGGTAGTGAGAAAACGTAATAATCAGATGCTTCTGCTTTATAGCCCCTGTGAAGTGTCTGGGTTTCCACTTCTGCCTGTGCTGTTAAATCGCCTAAACAAACGGTCAGCATTATCTGAGATTCTTGGGACGTCCCTACCCTAAACCTAACCTTAACCATAATCCTTACTTAACCTTAACCTTTACCTTAACCAGTGCTTAATTTGTAAATTGAGAGGTGCCGGAACACAAAGTTAGCGCTAGAGGGGAGTGACCGGGGAGTCCTGAGGTACCGGAACGCATGAGAAAAAAATCACCTTTATAATTAAGCATTGCATGCATATCATCCAGTGGCGAGTTCAGCATGTATATCTTGGTGGTGGGGGGGACACAACCTTTTTGGGGATGCATGCCAGCAAAGCCACTACACAACACTAAACAATACATGTATTGCACTATAACGGTGACAAACGGTGCCCACAAACTGTTATGCCAAAAGCTGTCCCAACAGCAGAGTCCCAACAGCAGTCCCAACACCTTACCACTGCTACTCCTGGCTATAAGCGGAGCCTTGTCTGGCAGCGAAATAGTTCAATAAGCCTAAAAACATAGCTGATATGGCTGACTTGCTTAAACAAATGTGGTTTCTACTGACAATTGAGATTTACAAACAATGGCATAAGGGGACGACAAGCGGATAAGAGGCAATCCGTAATTTCAATTAAGAAATTTATGAGCGAGCTAGGGCGGACGTAGTCATTATAACTATTTGTTCAGTACTTTTGAAATGTACAGCGACAGAATTCAGAACATGGGCCGTTCTTACAATATTCTCCCTGTACACCAAGTCAGAACCGTAGGATAAATAAAGGGGGCATATAAGCAGGCAATGAAAGCTCTCACAATATTCAATGATGAAGTTTCGCTAAAACAGGTTATAACATGTGCACCACCAAGTCAGAAATGTAGGCAACATTTTAAGAGGTGAAAATAGACCAAATTATTAGGGTGAGGCACATGGCTACTAACACCTTACTACACAACATAAACTGAGTATTACTTTCTTAGCTACAGTATAGAGTGCATTCGGAAAGACCCCTTGACTTTTGACACATTTTGTTACGTTACAGCCTATTCTAAAATGAATTTAAAAAAAATAATCTAAATCAATCTACACACATAATGACAAAGCGAAAACAGATTTTTAGAAATTGTTGCACATTTATAAAAAAATAAATAACTGATACCTTATTTACATAACTATTCAGACCCTTTGCTATGAGACTCGGCATTGAGCTTGGGTGCATCATGTTTCCATTGGTCATAATTGAGATGTTTCTACAACTTGATTGGATTCCACCTGTGGTAAATTAAATTGATTGGAAATTATTTGGAAAGGTACACACCTGTCTATATAAGGTCCTACAGTTGACAGTGCATGTCAGAACAAAAACCAAGCCATGAGGTTGAAGGAATTGTCCGTAGAACTCCGAGAGAGGATTGTGTCGAGGTACAGATCTGTAGAAGGGTACCAAAAAATGTATGCAGCATTTAAGGTCCGCAAGAACACATTCTTAAAAAAACTAAGTTAGGACCACCAAGATTCTTCCTAGAGCTGGCCAAACTGGGCAATCGGGGGTGAAGGGCCTTGGTCAGGGAGGTGACCAAGAACCCGATGCTAACTCTGACAGAGCTCCATAATTCCTCTATGGAGATGGGAGAACCTTCCAGAAGGACAATCATCTCTGCAGCACTCCACCAATCAGGCCTTTATGGTAGAGTGGCCAGACAGAAGCCACTCCTCTGTAAAAGGCACATGACAGCCCGCTTGGAATTTGCCAAAGGCACCTAAGTGACTCTCAGACCATGAAAAACAAGATTCTTTGGTCTGATAAAACCAAGATGGAACTCTTTGGCCTGAATGCCAAGCATCATGTCTGGAGGAAACCTGGCACCATCCCTACGATGAAGCATGGTGGTGGCAGCATCATGCTTTGGGGATGTTTTTCAGCGGCAAGGACTGGATCGTGGGAAAAATGAACGGAGCAAAATACAGAGAGACCCTTGATGAACACCTGCTCCAGAGCGCTCAGTACCTCAGAACTGGGGCGAAGGTTCACCTTCCAACAGGACAACAACCCTGAACACACAGCCAAGACAACGCAGGAGTGGCTTCGGGACAAGTCTCTGAATGTCCTTGATTGGCCCAACCAGAGCTCGGACTTGTACCCGATCTAACATCTCCAGAGAGATGTGAAAATAGCTGTGCAGCGACGCTCCCCATCCAACCTGACTGCGCTTGAGAGCATCTGCTGAGAAGAATGGGAGAAACTCCCCAAGCTTGTAGCGTCATACCCAAGAAGACTCGAGGCTGTAATCACTGCCAAAGGTGCTTTAAGAAAGTACTGAGTAGAGGGTCTGAATACTTATCTAAATGTGATATTTCATATTTTAGTTTTTTATACATTTGTAAACATTACTAAAAACCTCTAACGTAACAAATTGTGGAAAAGGTTAAGAGGTCTGAATACTTTCCGAATGCTCTGTACATATCTCCCTGGCATATTACATAATTTATGAAGCAGCATACAAAGACATTTTTGGAATCACCTTGTTGTGGTGTGCTCACTTGAACAGGAAGGTGGCGTGGCAGTCCTTCGTGGGCAGATTTTGTCATCAAAGTCTGGCATTCACTGGATTTATGGTGCTTTCAAGACAACTGGGAACTCTGAAAAAAACAAGGTCAAATCATGATGATGTCAGTGATCTTCAGTTCGTAGCTCTAGAAAGAGGCCCGAGTTCCCAACTTACAATTCCGAGTTGGATGACCGTTCAAAGCGTATTTTCTCAGTCGGAGCTCGTTTCCCCCCCCGAGTTCTTTTCTTTCAAAAACAAGGACATTTCTAAGTGACCCCAAACTTTTGAACGGTAGTGTATACTATGTTATGACGATATAGACGGATGGATGTGTTCTAGACAAGTATGGCCATACCATCTATTGGTTGATTTAGTGATCTGGAGTGCAAGTAATTGTTTTAAAAGCGTTATGAAATGTCATAGTTATTCCGTATCTCCAGTGACAAGAACGTTATTGTGATGACGCATTACAACACGATTTCCTTATTTCACAGACAAAACACTTAGTAGTTAAATCATGGTTGAAATAGTTATTTTACCTACTCATAGAACATAGACTATCACCAAATTGATAGGAGTTTCATTTCTGAAGTGGGTTATCTCTTTAATTTATTCAACGTGGTGGGTTTTGTTGAAGTTTCCTTAGAAGTAGTGCTGAGCTCTCTGCAGATGTTGGGTGTTTTGAATGTCTCTGAAGAGAACATTTAATGCAGTCTTCTAATCATAGAAAGACCAGTTTAGGGAGGTGAATACTAAGTGTTCTAAAAGCAGGGCCTTGTTTGGTTTTGATTTAATGTTTAGGAGAGACTCATTACTTCCAGCTTTTTGCTCATTATGGGATAAATCAGGGCTGCTCACAGCAGCTGTTAGGGATAGATTGACCCAATGTGTTTTCTTTTTTGTGGTTCTCTCCGGTTTTTCTTTCTGTTGAATCTCATTCCCTCTAGGCACAACTGTAGATTATTCTGCCTACATTTGCTTTATTGATTTTTACTTTTAAGTTGCGCTCCCCTGACATGCATTGATTTACTTCCATGAGCAAAGAGGGGAGTAATATATCAAAGAGCATGCAAAAATAACCCCAAAACAGTGAGTAGGCATAGGCTTCAACAATTATAGCCAGATGAATTTGTATCGTAATAAGGCCATCTTAGAGCTGGAATCATTTGAACTTAGATAAGCTTCTGCAAAGTACTAGTTCCACAGTCAGTATTAAGCCCTCTGTCATTGTGTTGCAGCAGCCCTCAGTATATCTGCAGTGCATCCAGGCAGGGTCTGAGCAGTCACATCAGGACACACCCTGCAGAGAACCCACAGGAGGGCAGAACGCCATCATGCTTGGAGGTGTATGTCCTGCAGTCACAGCAGATAAACACACCCTGATGTTCTTCACCACTACCACTCTCACTCTCTGTCTGATACCTGGTCCACAGAACATGGTACCAGCTACTGTAGGATCCTGTCAGGTCTCCCATCAGGGTTGTGGTCATGCTACACATTGCTTGACAGGGAAGTTTAGATTATCCCTGCCACAACGTTTGGAGACTGGAAGTTAAAATAGAAGAGGATGTGTAGATGTTAACATTTTGGCCTTAGGTAAGAGGTTATAATGAGGACCTAACACATTCATCAGACATGGAGACAAAACCGCTTCAGTGTTGAGAGAGAAATGACTGAGTTCAAGGGCCAGCTTAAGTCAAGGACTGCCTCTTCAATCTAATTATGAGCAGCATGGGCAACACAATGTAAGATAAGGATTTACTTTACCGATACATTTCTCTCAGGGATGTACCACTGTATGAAGATAAAACCAAACAACAATTTAGTGAAACACACTCAGTGGGCAGTTTATTAGGTACTCCACCCAGTTCACGAAAATGGTTCACTCCTACAGACAGTGAGTCAGATGGCAGTGGCTCGCTATATAAAGCAGGCAGACAGCCATCGATGCATTCAATTACTGTTTGATTGAACATTAGAATGGGCAAAACGAGTGACCTAAGCGACTTTGAGCCTGGTATCATCGTTCGTGCCGGGCTCGCCGGTTCCAGTATCTCAGAAACAGTCAACATCCTGGGCTTTTCAGGCACGGCAGTGTCTATGGTTTACCGAGAATGGTGCTACAAACAAAAAACATCAAAGCATCAACAAAACAGCTCGTGCAAGCTACCAGGCGGGCTATAAACAGATGCAGAACGGCATCTCGGTATGTACAAATCGTCGGTCCTTGTCACGGATGGACTATTGCAGCAGATGACCACACGTGTTCCACTCCTATCAGCTAAAAACAAGACAAAGCAGCTCCAGTGGGCACACAACCATCAACACTGGACAATTGAGGAGTGGAAAAACATCACCTGGTCCAACGAATCCCGGGTCCTGTTGTGTCATGCTGATGGCATAAGCAGCATGAGTCAATGGCCCCATCCTGCCTAGCGTCAACGGTACAGGTTGGTGGCGGTGGTGTAATGGTGTGGGGAATGTTTTACTGGCACACGGTAGGTCCCTTGATACCAATTGATTAATATTTCCATGCCCGAAGAATTCCAGCTGTTCTGCAGGCAAAAAAAGAAATGCACGTAATATACAGTATATGTCAAATTAGCTAGGTTTCTTTGAATTATGCAATCAAAATGTGGTAACACCTCCCATCCCAGTATAACGACTCATTAATTTAATGGACTCAGCGGGACTTTGTAGTTTTTCAAAGTCAGAGTTAATCCCCTGAAAAAGTGTGCTTTATTAGCACTCAGTAGTTCACTAGAGGTTCCTCTCTGTTAGTTCATTATTTTTTGTTCATTTTCCCCTAGTCTCAAAGCATTTACGCTGGTCTTTTCATTATTAATAGCTTTCCAATGACACTGGAACCAGCTTCAAAAAGACCTGCTTAAATCCCCAGACATGTGCTCCTTGTGCTGGGTTGTCCTTATCTGCCTCCCAGGCCCTCTGTGGCTCCAAGACACTGATCTCAGTGGATTTAAGCTTGATAAGGGGTCATATTTGATTATGCCTCGCGCCACACACTCTCCGTTCCTCTGTTCCAAGGCCAAGTTTGACTCATCCTTTCAGTTGCTGTTTTTGGATAAAGTACTCAGTGGACCTCACATTATCCCGGCTTTTGTATTTCATTCAGACCCAAACTATCTGCTTGATATGATGACCATGGGATATGGTTGTCTGTCCGCAGTTGGCGTGTACTTGGAAGATCTCAAACTCTTTTGGATGCGTACCATGAACAAAATCATATCACATCCTTTATTGCTCACCCCTTCCACACACAGACTGTCATAGCGCTGGAGGTTATGTTATTCCAAAAGTTTTTTTAATTCTCTGTCATTTTGATACAGTGGGGAGAACAAGTATTTGATACATTGCCGATTTTGCAGGTTTTCCTACTTACAAAGCATGTAGAGGTCTGTAATTTTTATCATAGGTACACTTCAACTGTGAGAGACGGAATCTAAAACAAAAATCCAGAAAAACACATTGTATGATTTTTAAGTAATTAATTTGCATTTTATTGCATGACATAAGTATTTGATCACCTACCAACCAGTAAGAATTCCGGCTCTCACAGACCTGTTAAGAAGCCCTCCTGTTCTCCACTCATTACCTGTATTAACTGCAACTGTTTGAACTCGTTACTTGTATAAAAGACACCTGTCCACACACTTAATCAAACAGACTCCAACCCCGTCTGAAAATTAGTCTGTAACTGGCTGATTAGTCGTTAGCCGGTGCTAATGGAAAACACTGGGTTCTAGTGAGATTTCCCAACACTGAATAGGCCTAAACAGTAGGCTAAGACCTGCTCCTTCCAGTTTAGCTATCTCATCTATCATTGGTCTCTGTCTGTCTGAGCTGGAGAGTGTACGGTATATAGGAGTCACCTCATAGAGATGAACAGTGCAATGTTTTAGTATTAAAAAAATCTCATCTACATCCACTTAGGTACACCCTAGAACAGATTGCATTTGCATTACTTTCTTGTATTGTCCTAGCCTTGACAACTAGCTTTACTTAGTTAGTATCGTTTAATTAGATTTTTCCACACACAATTGCAGGAGACACGCATGTGCGCCCACACACCTTCCCCTTTGCCGTAAGTGGCAACCGTTGAGTTGTCTGTGGAGAGTAATGAGTAAAGCAGACCAACGAAATAGACATCTTATTGGATTGTGGCAGAAACTTTCTACAGTGATTATTCTCCCTTTTAATGCTGCTGCTTTAATTGTTCTATGCAGCTGTGGTGTTTCACGTTGACTAACAGCTGCCTTATATAACTGTTTAGGCTTCATATTGCCCAAGCCTCTTGCTATTTACTACCGTTGACTGTAGCTGGTCTTTTAAGCAGAGAAAAGAAACATCCCCTGTCTGAGCTGAGGGCCACTGCGGCTAGTCTGCACTGCACCCTGTAACGTCTGATCAGCAGACGTAAGACCATCCAATAAAGCTAAAAGGCCACTGGCCTTCTCCAGAGAGGGACTGACGCTCAATTGGCGATAATTGCCATCAGGAATAGTCATGAGCTAAACAAACCAACGCCAGCAGCCGGTCAAATAGTCTGCCCTATGGCACTCTGCATAGGCCTGATGAATTGCTGCTTGATCCTACAGGGGTGTTCAGATAATGCCAAGTAAACTTAAATAAATGTATTCGACCCTAATCTATGTATTTCAAATGACTGGGAATACAGATATGCACATATTGGTCACATGTACCTTAAAAAAAGGTAGGTGCATGGATCAGAGAACCAGTCAGTATCAGGTGTGACCACCATTTGCCTCATGCAGCTTGACACATCTCCTTTGCATAGAGTTGATCAGGCTGTTGATTGTGTCCAGTGTAATGTTGTCCCACTTCTCTTCAATGGTTGTGCAAAGTAACTGGATATTGGTGGAAACTGGAACACGCTGATCCACATGTCGATCCAGAGCATCCCAAACATGCTCAATAGGTGAGATGTCTGGTGAGGATGAAGGCCGTGGAAGAACTGGGACATTTTCAGCTTCCAGGAATAGTGTACAGATCCTTGCGACATAGGGCCGTGCATTATCATGCTGACACATTAGTTGATGACGGCAGATGAATGGCACGACAATGGGCCTCAGGATCACGTCACCTTCAAATTGCCATCGATGAAATGCAAGTGTGTTCGTTGTCCGTAGCTTATGCCTGCCCATACCATAACCCCACCGCCACCATGGGGAACTCTGTTCACAACATTGACATCAGCAAACCGCTCGCCCACACAACGCCATACACGCTGTCTGCCATTTGCTCAGTACAGTTGGAACTGGTATTCATCTGTGAAGAGCACTCTTCTCCAGGCGTGCCAGGGCCATCGAAGGAGAGCATTTGCCCACTGGAGTCGGTTACGAAGTTGTGCTGCAGTCAGGTCAAGACCCTGGTGAGGATGACGAGCACACAGATGATCTTCTCTGAGACAGTTTCTGACAATTTGTGTCAGTTCTTCGATTATGCAAACCCACAGTTTCATAATCGATCTGGAGTGCAAGTATGTCTGGGCTGGTATGGTTACATGTGGTCTGCGGTTATGAGGCCGGTTGAACGTACTGCCAAATTCTCTAAAATGACATTGCATGTGGCTTATGGTAGAAAATGGTAGAAAAATGAACGTTCAATTCTCTGGCAACAGCTGTGGTGGACATTCCTGCGGTCAGCGTGCCAAGTGCACGCTCCCTCAAAACTTGAGACATCTGTGGCATTGTGTTGTGTGACGAAACTGCACATTTTCTGTTAGGTTGGATAGGGAGCGTCGCTGCACAGCGTCACTGCATAGCTATTTTCAGGTCTCTCCAGAGATGTCCTTGTCCCATCGCACTCTAGCGACTCCTGTGGCGGGCCGGGCGGGTGAACGCTGACACGATAGCCAGTTGTACGATGTTTTCTCCGACACATTGGCTGGCTTCCGGGTTAAGTGAGCAGTGTGGCAAGAAGCAGCGCGGCTTGACAGGGTCGTGCTTCTTGACACACTGCTCGCTTAACCCGGAAGCCAGCCAATGTGTCGGAGAAAACACCGTACAACTGGAGACCATGTCAGCGTGCATGCGCCCGGCCTACCACAGGAGTTGTTAGAGCGTGATGGGACAAGGACATCCCGGCCGACCAAACCCTCCCATAACCTCGACGACGCTGGGCCAATTGTGCTCTGCTTCATGGGTCACTCTGTCGCGGCCGGCTGCGACACAGCGTGGGATCGAACCCGACTCTGTAGTGGAGCCTCAAGCACTGTGATGCATTGCCTTAGACTGCTGCGCCACGCCGGAGGCCCATATTGTCACGCCCTGGCCTTAGTTATCTTTGTTTTCTTTATTATTTTGGTTAGGTCAGGGTGTGACGAGGGTGGTTTGTGTGTTTTTGTCTCGTCTAGGGTGTTTGTACTGTCTAGGTTTTTTTTGTAGAGTTATGGGGTTGTGTTCATTATAGGTGTTTATGTAAGTCTATGGTTGCCTAGATTGGTTCTCAATTAGAGGCAGGTGTTTATCGTTGTCTCTGATTGGGAACCATATTTAGGTAGCCATGTTCTTTGGGTATTTTGTGGGTGATTGTTTCCTGTGTCAGTGTTTGTGCCACACGGGACTGTTACGGTTTGTTCACGTTTATTGTTTTTGTATTGGTGTTCATAGTTCAGTTTTTTATATTAAAACATGGATACCTACCACGCTGCGTATTGGTCCGATCCTTGTTACACCTCTTCAGAGGAAGAAGAGGAAGATAGCCGTGACACAATTAATTTAAAATGAAAAGCTTAAATGTCTTCAGTCAATAAGTATTCAACCCCTTTGTTATGGCAAGCCTAAATAAGTTCAGGATTACAAATGTGCTTAACAAGTCACATAATAAGTTGCATGGACTCACTCTGTGTGCAATAATAGTGTTTAACATGATTTTTGAATGACTACCTCATCTCTGTACCTCTTACATACAATTATCTGTAAGGTACCTCAGTCAAGCACTGAATTTCAACCACAGATTCAACCACAAAGACCAGGGAGGTTTTCCAATGCCTTGGAAAGTAGGGCACCAGTTGGTAGATGGGTAAAAAAAAGTAGACATTGCATATCCGTTTGAGCATAGTGAAGTTATTAATTACACTTTGGATGGTATATCAATAGACCCAGTCACTACAAATATGTAGGAGTGCTTCCTAACTCAGTTGCCAAAGAGGAAGGAAACTGCTCAGGGATTTCTCTGAGGCCAATGGTGACCTTAAAACAGTTAGAGTTTAATGGATGGGTCAACAACATTGTAGTTACTCCCCAATACTAACCTAATTGAAAGAGTGAAAAGAACGAAGCCTATACAGAATAACATGCATCATGTTTGCAACAAGGCACTAAAGTAATACTGCAAAAAATGTGGTAAAGCAATTCACTTTTTGTTCTGAATATAAAGTGTTATGTTTGGGGAAAACCCAATACAGCACGTTACTGAGTACCACTCTCCATATTTTCAAGCATGGTGGTGGCTGCATCATGTTATAGGTATGCTTATAATGGTTAAGGACTTGGGAGTTTTCAGGATAAAAAAAGAAATGGAATGGAGCTAAGCACAGGCAAAATCATAGAGGAAAAACTCTTTCAGTCTGCTCTCCACCAGACACTGGGAAATAAATTTATCTTTCAGCAGGACAATAACCTAAAACACAATGCCAAATATACACTGGTGTTGTTTACCAAGAAGACAGTGAATGTTCCTGAGTGGCCGAGTTAGTTTTAACTTAAATCTACTTGAAAATCTATGTCAAGACCTGAAAATGGTTGTCTAGCAATGATCAGAAAAATATATTTTGTACCTAAACTTTCCTCTTGTTTGCTTACGATCCAACATTTCCTGAAAGCTGGGTTGACCTTTTATCTTGTTGTGTGCCCCATGCTGATCTCTGAATCCCATATCATCCCCCAGGTTCAGTCAGCCAAGAACCCTGACTGGTATAAATCCTACAGCTTAGGCCCTTTCTTTCCCAGACCCAGAGCTCTGAGTCACCATGTCCTTCAGCAGTATGACTTGTTTAGCAACGTTTTACAGAGGTTTTCCCTGTGGCAGGCTGTATGTGTGATAAATGCCGAGCTAAGAGAAGTGAAAGCCCATGGACATCAGTGACAGATTCAGGAGTGTTATAGTCCTATTCATAGCCTGTTGGTATTGGTGCCAATGACTCTCTCGCTCTCTCTTCTCTCTTTCTCTCTGTCTGTGTGTTACTTTTGTACTGCATTGCTATCAGATGCTGCTGCATTGCTGTTCCAATGAGGTGATGCCCTGCTGGGATGACTGACTGATGCTCTGAGAAGTTTATTAATGGTATGTTCTCCTCTCTGTTTTTTCAGCTCCGTCTCCGACATCTTCGCTGGCAGATGCTATGAGTAAGTGACTCTGCTCTTCAGACAAAGTTAAAAACAAAACCTTCACACCAACACACTCCTGATCTTCATCAACATCATAAGTATCACCCATGTCAGCTCCTGCCATGTTGCCACTGTTGTCATCTGTTGGAGAAATACATTCTTCTGCTCAGTTCACTCTGCTGGGTTTTTGTCATTTGGAGTTAGCTGATGCAGCGAAATTACCAATAGCAGGTAATTGTAGGCCTCCTTGTGAAATTACTGAGGCATCTGCCAGGACAGCTGTCTCGCTTGACTTGACACAGATTAATGCTTTTTCCACTACATTTTTTAAAGTTGATGTATGTCATGTCTTAGCTGTATACTATCAGTAGCTCCTTCCATCTAGCTCAGGGATGGCAACTTGGATTAGGGTGGGGGCCACAAAAAAATCTGAACTCATCAAGAGGGGCCAGGTAGGCCAGTTGAGAACAAGTTCTCATTTACAATTAAACACTGAAGTGAAAGATGAATGTGCAAGTAGAGATACAGGGGTGCAAAGGAGCAAAAAATAAATAACAATATGGGGATGAGTTAGTTGGTGGGCTATTTATAGATGGGCTATGTACACATAGCAGTCAGAGTTGGCCCTAGCCTTTTGGGGGACCAAAGTGGAATTTAGGGCAAAACATTTTTGGGGTCCCCCACTTGACAGCGCAGAGGAAAAATGTGCGAGTTAATTTCCTGCAATTCTACACATTATGCCATGGGGCGTAGAGAAAATGGTGCATTTTAAGGTAAGTTTCCTGCAATTGTACACATTTTGCCATAGGACAGAGATTTTATTTGCGTTTTTTAATATGATCTCTGAGTGAGAGTGACTAACAAAATCAATGGGGGTCCAATGGTCGGGAATTTAACCATGGTTACTACAAGTTTAGATAGCTGGCTAGACTTATTTACCAATCTAAAAAATGTCAGCTGACATGGGCTAATTGATTGACTGACATAACAAGATAAAAACTGCTGGTGCGCAACCAAATTTGTAAATTGTACCTTGTGTATTCTACTATTCTGGCTCTCAACAGTAAGTTGACACCCCGACTGAGTTCCTAAAAGAAATATACACATTACCAGTCAAAAGTTTGTACACACCTACTCATTCAAGGGTTTTTCTTTATTTTTACTATTTTCAAATAAAATCAAACTTTATTTGTCACATGTGCCGAATACAACAAGTGTAGACCTTACCATGAAATGCTTACTTACAAGCCCTTAACCAACAGTGCAGTTCAAGAAATAGCAAAAAAATATTTCCCCCAAAACTAAAGCAAAAAATAACAAAAAGTTACACAATAAAATAACTATAACGAGGCTATGTACTGGTACCGAGTCAATGTGCGGGGGTACAGGTTAGTCGAGGTAATTTGTACATAGGGGTGAAGTGACTATGCATAGATAATAAACAGCGAGTAGCAGCAGTGTACAAAACAAATGGAGGAGGGGTCAATGTAAATAGTCCAGTGGCCATTTGATTAATTGTTCAGCAATCTTATGGCTTGGGGGTAGAAGCAGAGAAAACAATCTGACTTGGGCAACGAGTCTCTGACAATTATTTGGTCTTTCCTCTGACACCGCCTAGTATATTCATCCTGGATGGCAGGAAGCTTGGCTCCAGTGATGTACTGGGCCGCACGCACTACCCTCTGTAGCGCCTTACGGTCAGATGCCGAGCAGTTGCCATAACCAGGCGGTGATGCAACTGGTCAAGATGCTCTGGATGGTGCAGCTGTAGAACGTTTTGAGGATCTGAGGACCATGCCAAATCTGTTCAGTCTCCTGAAGGGGAAAGGGTCTTGTCGTGCCCTCTTCACGACTGTCTTGGTGTGTTTGGACCATGATAGTTTGTTGGTGATGTGGACACCAAGGAACTTGAAACTCTCAACCCACTCCATTACAGCCCCGTCGATGTTAATGGGGGCCTGTTCGGACCGTTTTTCCTGTAGTCCACGATCAGCTCCTTTGTCTTGCTCACATTGAGGGCGCGGTTGTTGTCCTGGCACAACACTGCCAGGTCTCTGACCTCTTCCTTATGGCTGTCTCATCGTTGTCGGTGATCAGGCCTACCACTGTTGTGTCGTCAGCAAACGTTTTTATTTTATTTTATTTCACCTTTATTTAACCAGATAGGCCAGTTGAGAACAAGTTCTCATTTACAACTGCGACCTGGCCAAGATAAAGCAAAGCAGTGTGACAAAAACAACAACACAGAGTTACACATGGAATAAACAAACGTACAGTCAATAACACAATAGAAAAAGTCTATATACAGTGTGTGCAAATGGTGTGAGGAGGTAAGGCAATAAATAGTCCATAGTAGTGAAGTAATTACAATTTAGCAAATTAACACTGGAGTGATAGATGTGCAGATGATGATGTGCAATTAGAAATACTGGTGTCCAAAACAGCAAAAAAGTAAATAAAAACTATGGGGATGAGGTAGGTAGATTGGATGGGCTATTTACAGATGGGCTGTGTACAGCTGCAGCGATCGGTAAGCTGCTCAGATAGCTGATGCTTAAAGTTAGTGAGGGAGATATAAGTCTCCAACTTCAGCGATTTTTGCAATTCGTTCCAGTTATTGGCAGCAGAGAACTGGAAGGAAAGGCGGCCAAAGTGTGTGTTGGCTTTGGGGATGACCAGAGAGATATACCTGCTAGAGCGCGTGCTACGGGTGGGTGTTGTTAGGGTGACCAGTGAGCTAAGGCAGAGCTTTACCTAGCAAAGACTTATAGATGACCTGGAGCCAGTGGGTCTGATGACGAATATGTATCGAGGGCCAGCCGATGAGAGCATACAGGTCGCAACTTAATGATGCTGTTGGAGTCGTGTTTGGCCACGCAGTCATGGGTGAACAGGGAGTACAGGAGGGGACTAAGTACACACCACTGAGGGGTCCCAGTGTTGAGGATCAGCGTGGCAGACGTGTTGTTGCCTACCCTTACCACCTGGGGGTGGCCCGTCAGGAAGTCCAGGATCCATTTGCAGCCGGAGATGTTTAGTCCCAGGGTCCTTAGTTTAGTGATGAGCTTTGTGGGCACTATGGTGTTGAATGCTGAGCTGTAGTCAATGAACAGCTTCTCACAAAGGTGTTCCTTTTGTCCAGGTGGGAAAGGGCAGTGTGGAGTGCGATTGAGATTGCGTCTGTGGCTCTGTTGGGCGGTATGCGAATTGGAGTGGGTCTAGGGTATCCCGAAGGATGCTGTTGATGTGAGCCATGACCAGCCTTTCAAAGCACTTCATGGCTAGGCAGGTTACCTTCGCTTCCTTGGGCACAGGGACTATGGTGGTCTGCTTGAAACATGTAGGTATTACAGACTCGGTCAGGGAGAGGTTGAAAATGTCAGTGAAGACACTTGCCAGTTGGTATGTGCATGCTTTGAGAAGAACAGTGTTGCTTGCCTCGAAGCGAGCATAAAAGGCATTTAGCTCATCTAGTAGGCTCGGGTCACTGGCCAGCTCGCGTCTGGGTTTCCCTTTGTAGTCTGAAATAGTTTTCAAGTTCTGCCACATCCGACAAGCGTCAGAGCCGGTGTAGTAGGATTCAATCTTAATCCTGTATTGACGCTTTGCTTGTTTGATGGTTGCCGAAATGCCACATGCGTCCAATTTATATCAGTGCATTCCTAATAACCTAGCCATTACGAAACTTCTGTTCGATCTAGTGAGCACCACGTAGTAAATTAGCAATAACAGTTTTTGATGACCAAATTCAACACTCATTGACCCCATACAAAAATCCCTCACTTTATGTGTTTATTTTCTAACTCTGACCAATGGTAACAAAGTAAACCTTGAAGTTGGAGGTTTTAGAATCTCCCTCTGGTGGCCAAGTTGGCCTGTTTTAACAAATGCAATTGGATGGTGGCTCTACAGTGTAAGATCTCTGATAGGTTGATTCGTTATTCTGTTACCGGATATAATCAAGGTGCTTAGCTGTTCCTACTTAGCATAGTGGCTAATTGTGCCAGGTTTGCTTATGAGAGAAGCTAGCGGCTAGCAATTTTAGACCAAAGTTCTAAGCAAAAGTTTGAGTAAGGACCCGTAGAGTTTTTTTTATAAATCTTTACATTTTTGTCATTTAGCAGGTGCTCTTCTGAAGGGCGACATACAGTAGTGAGTGCCTACATTTTTCAAACTTTTTCATACTGGTCCCATGTAGGAATCGAACCCACAAACCTGGCGTTGCAAGCGCCATGCTCTACCATTCAACAGATGTAGTTGGCCATCAGTGCCTTTTTCCTACAGTTATTTTTATCAAGTTTCAGGAAAGTCTACCCCGGGGAGAAGTCCAGATGTCAATTTGATCCGCATCAGTCTTTGTGTGGCCTCCTGAGTGGCGCGGTGGTCTAAGGCACTGCATCGCTGTATTGCAGCATCACTACAGCCTGGGGTTTGGTCATCAGTTGAACTGTCATCGGTCATCAGTTGAACTGTGTTTCCTCCAGCACATTCGTGCAGCTAACTTCCGGGTTAAGCGAGCAGGTGTTAAGAAGCGCGGCTTGGTGGTTCATATTTCGAGGGACGCATGACTCGACCTTCGTCTCTCCCGAGCCCATTGAGGAGTTGCAGCAATGAGACAAGATCGTAATCACGAAATTGGGTAGTTAAAGGGGGTTTAAGAAAAATAGCCATTAGAATTTAGCTGTCCACTTCTCACACTCAGATTTGAGTGTGTGTATCTGTGTAGACAATTTTTTCACCGAACAAAAGTGTGGGTTTGATGTTCCTTAAAAGGCTTAGTGGATTAAATTTCAGCAGGGCTTTTTATGCAACTAAAATGTGTATGTGGTACAGTACTGCATCAAACTCTGAACACATGCAGAGCTGTGCCACCCCCACCACCTACAGTGGGGAGAATAAGTATTTGACACACTGCCGATTTTGCAGGTTTTCCTAATTACAAAGCATTTAGAGGTCTGTAATTTTTATCATAGGTACACTTCAACTGTGAGAGACGGAATCTAAAACAAAAATCCAGAAAATCACATTGTATGATTTTTAAGTAATTCATTTGCATTTTATTGCATGACATAAGTATTTGATACACCAGAAAAGCAGAACTTAATATTTGGTACAGAAACCTTTGTTTGCAATTACAGAGATCATACGTTTCCTGTAGTTCTTGACCAGGTTTGCACACACTGCAGCAGGGATTTTGGCCCACTCCTCCATACAGACCTTCTCCAGATCCTTCAGGTTTCGGGGCTGTCGCTGGGCAATACGGACTTTCAGCTCCCTCCAAAGATTTTCTATTGGGTTCAGGTCTGGAGACTGGCTAGGCCACTCCAGGACCTTGAGATGCTTCTTACGGAGCCACTCCTTAGTTTCCCTTGCTGTGTGTTTCGGGTCGTTGTCATGCTGGAAGACCCAGCCACGACCCATCTTCAATGCTCTTACTGAGGGAAGGAGGTTGTTGGCCAAGATCTCGCGATACATGGCCCCATCCATCCTCCCCTCAATACGGTGCAGTCGTCCTGTCCCCTTTGCAGAAAGGCATCCCCAAAGAATGATGTTTCCACCTCCATGCTTCACGGTTGGGATGGTGTTCTTGGGGTTGTACTCATCCATCTTCTTCCTCCAAACACGGCGAGTGGAGTTTAGACCAAAAAGCTCTATTTTTGTCTCATCAGACCACATGACCTTCTCCCATTCCTCCTCTGGATCATCCAGATGGTCATTGGCAAACTTAAGACGGGCCTGGACATGCGCTGGTTTGAGCAGGGGGACCTTGCGTGCGCTGCAGTATTTTAATCCATGACAGCGTAGTGTGTCACTAATGGTTTTCTTTGAGACTGTGGTCCCAGCTCTCTTCAGGTCATTGACCAGGTCCTGCCGTGTAGTTCTGGGCTGATTCCTCACCTTCCTCATGATCATTGATGCCCCACGAGGTGAGATCTTGCATGGAGCCCCAGACCGAGGGTGATTGACCGTCATCTTGAACTTCTTCCATTTTCTAATAATTGCACCAACAGTTGTTGCCTTCTCACCAAGCTGCTTGCCTATTGTCCTGTAGCCCATCCCAGCCTTGTGCGGGTCTACAATTTAACCCTGATGTCCTTACACAGCTCTCTGGTCTTGGCCATTGTGGAGAGGTTGGAGTCTGTTGGATTGAGTGTGTGGACAGGTGTCTTTTATACAGGTAACGAGTTCAAACAGGTACAGTTAATACAGGTAATGAGTGGAGAACAGGAGGGCTTCTTAAAGAAAAACGAACAGGTCTGTGAGAGCCGGAATTCTTACTGGTTGGTAGGTGATCAAATACTTATGTCATGCAATAAAATGCAAATTAATTACTTAAAAATCATAAAACTTACTTTGTGTATGACATTCACTACCTATATTCACTACCTAGTCATACAAAAACTAGATGTCCTAACCGACCTGCCAAAACTATAATTTGTTACAAGAAATTTGTGGAGTGGTTGAAAAAAGAGTTTTAATGACTACAACCTAAGTGTATGTAAACTTCCGACTTCAACTGTAAGTAATACATAAAAAAACTAAATACTGCAAAGTTTCCTAAGAGCTAGAAGCACGTCAACCCTCTCTGTCGACTCTAGTGTGTTTGTGTTGGTGTATAAGAGTAAAAATGTGTTTAATTGGATGTGGCTTATAAAAGTTGAATAACTAGTCAGCAATCAAAATGAACTATTAATTAGATTTTTTCCTGGCATGTGTCCTCTCTCATTGTAACAAAGTTGCTTTGAGAGGGAGGGAAGCACATAATAACTTCTCTTCTGTGGTGCCATTGCATTAGCAAGGCACATCCATTCTGCTGCCTAGCGAGGATGCCAAGCGGACAAAGCTCGATGTGATAATTGGCTGTGTGACTTGTTGGCCATGCGCTGGCCAAAGTAGAGTGAACCTTAAGCCACAGATAATTCTTCTATACTGTTCCCTTCATTTTCCCATGTCTCGGGGCTACTTAGCCAGTCTGTTCCAGTTATTCCACATGAAATGGAGACCTGTGCGGTCTTTCCATGACAAAGACCGCACAGGTGAAAGCTATGATTCCTTATTGATGGGGGGTTGCAACTCGGTAGTAGGAAGGTATTCTTAATGTTTTGTACACTCATTGTATAATTTTATACTAATACAATTGCTCTTAGAAAAATATTTTGTTTAACAAGTAATCATTTTTTCTCTCAAAATGGTAGGGTTCAAAATTATTGGCACCCCTGTTTTCAGACTGAGATGTACATTTTGTGGCCAATTAATCATTTCTTTGTGGATTGTGATGTGTGCTTGGAGTTATTGTCTTGCTGGAAGGCAAACAGGTTGAAAAACAGAAGCATATGCAGAAAAGTACCTCATAACTACTGTAAAATATGGTGGTGGATCATTGCTGTTATGGGGCTATTTTGCTTACACTGGTCATGGGGCTATTGTTAAGGTCAACGGCATTGTGAACTTTACCAATTACCAGGACAATTTAGCCAAAAACCTGGTTGCCTCTGCCAGAAGGCTGACACTTGGCCGCAAGTGGATCTTCCTGCAATACAATAACCCCAAGTACTAATCAGAATCCACACCAAAAAAATGGTTTATTGACCTCAAAGTCAACATTTTGCAATGGTCATCTTAGCCTCCGGACCTGTGGTTTGAATTGAAGAAGGCAGTTCATACGAGTAGATTAAGATTATCAAGGATCTGGAAAGATTCTGTAAGGAGGAAGGGTCTAAGATCCCTCCCAAAGTGTTTTCCAATCTCATAAAACATTTTAGAAAAGGTTATTGAAAAAGAGTATTGAAAACAGGGATGCCAATAATTTTGACCCCATCTTTTTGAGATTTGTTTTATTACTTGCTAAACAAATATATTTTATAGTATAAAATAATATGATTTCCTCATTTCTTTGAGCATACAATATAGATCAGTATTTGTATTTATTTTTGGTCATCTTTATTAAATGGTGCCAGTATTTATGGGCCTGACTGTATCTCAGGCGTGATCCCTAGGGCCTGGAAGGCTCCTCATGTGCTCCCTCTCCTCAAGGTGGTGCCCCTCTGACATTAATAATTATCACCCGATCTCTAAACTGTCTTGCTTAGCGAAAAATGTTGAATCTTTAATAAACACTCAGCTTAGTGTCCATCGGTCTGGTTTCAGGCCATTCATAGCACTATATCTGCTGCTTCTTTGGTGACAAATGACATTGTAAATTGCCTGGGTCAGGCAGCCTGCAATTGGTTTTAAAACTACCTGACAGGCAGGACACGTGTTTCTTCTGATGGTGTTAAATCAGGATACCTTGATATTATGAAAAGTTGTCCCCCAATGGTCGATGTTGGGCCCTGTACTTTTACTATCTATATAAACAATATTTTCTTGTGTGTAAGAAAATGTAACCTCCCCTTGTATGCGGATGATACTTTAGTGCATTCTGTTGGCCCTTCTGTTGACAAGGCTCTTTCAGAACTTTTATGGTTTTCAGAAAGCCTTTGTTGAACTGGACTTGGTACTTAATGCAGGGAAAAATAAGTATACAGTTGAAGTCGGAAGTTTACATATACCTTAGCCAAATACATTTAAACTCAGTTTTTCACAATTCCTGACATGTATTCCTTGCAAAAACCCCCTGTCTTAGGTCAGTTAAGATCACAACTTTATTTTAAGAATGTGAAATATCAGAATAATAGTAGAGAGAATTATTTTTTTCAGCTTTTATTTCTTTCATCACATTCCCTGTGGGTCAGAAGTTTACATACACTCAATTAGTATTTGGTAGCATTGCCTTTAAATTGTTTAACTTGGGTCAAACGTTTCGGGTAGCATTCCACAAGCTTCCCAAACAAGTTGGGTGAATTTTGGCCCATTCCTCCTGATAGAGCTGGTGTAACAGAGTAAGGTTTGTAGGCCTCCTTGCTCGCACACGCTTTTTCAGTTCTGCCCACACATTTTCTATAGGGTTGAGGTCAGGGCTTTGTGATGGCCACTCCAATACCTTGCCTTTGTTGTCCTTAAGCCATTTTGCCACAATTTTGGAAGTAAGCTTGGGGTCATTGTCCATTTGGAAGACCCATTTGTGACCAAGCTTTAACTTCCTGACTGATGTCTTGAGATGTTGCTTCAATATATCCACATAATTTTCCTCCCTCATGATGCCATCTATTTTGTGAAGTGCACCATTCCGTCCTGCAGCAAAGCAACCCGACAACATGATGTTGCCACCCCTGTGCTTCGCGGTTGGGATGGTGTTCTTCGGCTTGCAAGCCTCCCCCTTTTTCCTCCAAACATTTCTATTTTAGTTTCTTCAGACCAGAGGACATTTCTCCAAAAACTACGATCTTTGTCCCCATGTGTAGTTGCAAACTGTGGTCTGGCTTTTTTTATGGTGGTTTTGGAGCAGTGGCTTCTTCCTTGCAGCCTTTCAGGTTATGTCGATATAGGACTCGTTTTACTGTGGATATAGATACTTTTGTACCTGTTTTCTCCAGCATCTTCACAGGGTCCTTTGCTGTTGTTCTGGGATTGATTTTCACTTTTCGCACCAAAGTACGTTCATCTCTAGGAGACAGAACGCATCTCATTCCTGAGCGGTATGACGGCTGCGTGGTCCCATGGTGTTTATACTTGCGTACTATTGTTTGTACAGATGAACGTGGTACCTTCAGGCGTTTGGAAATTGCTCCCAAGGATGAACAAGACTTGGGGAGGTTTACAATTTTTGGCTGATTTCTTTTGATTTTCCCATGTCAAGCAACGAGGCCCTGAGTTTAAAGGTAGGCCTTGAAATACATCCACAGGTACATCTCCAATTGACTCAAATGATGTCAATTAGCCTATCAGAAGCTTCTAAAGCCATGACATAATTTTCTGGAATTTTCCAAGTTGTTTAAAGGCACAGTCAACTTAGTGTATGTAAACTTCTGACCCACTGGAATTGTGATAGAGTGAATTATAAGTGAAATAATCTGTCTGTAAATAATTGTTGGTAAATGTACTTGTGTCATGCACAAAGTAGATGTCCTAAGCGACTTGCCAAACTATAGTTTGTTACAAGAAATTTGTGGTGTGGTTGAAAAACGAGTTTTAATGACTCCAACCTAAGTGTATGTAAACTTCCGACTTCAACTGTATGTTACTCTCCAAAAAGCTTTAAAATGTATCTGATGGTTTCTGCATATGTGCTTTGGATGGTGCCCACATTGTTTGTGTCTCGGCTTATAAATATCTGGGTATCTGGATTGAAGAAAAGCTATCTTTCAAGAAGCATATTGATGACTTAGTTAAGAATTCAAATGGGCTTCCTTTATAGCAGTGGTCACCAACCTTTTCTGAATCAAAACGCAAGCAGAGATCTATCACTCAGAATTTTTTTTAACATAAAAAACAAGCCTATGCAACATTAACCAAATAAAAAATGTTCTGTAGCGATAAGGTTTGTGCAGTAGACTATAGGCCCAATACATTTTCACTGCATATTAGCTACGCTTGAATTTCTCTGCCAGTGTTGTTCTTCTCAGACCATTTAGAAATTATATTTCAACATTTTAGGTATTTGATCCCACTGGTACTAGATCATTTGTTGTAATACTTGTGAGGCACAGCTGAGTGAGCATAATCATTTGTTTATTTACTGGACTGATGGCCTGCATCTGATGGTCAATCAGAGGAGAGAGTGGTGAGGCTGCCTCCCACCTGACTCACCATCCCTCCTCTCTCCCTCCGCTGAGAAAATGGGACACAGTCTTCCAGCTCATGGCGAGCCTAAGTCGCACTGCATTACTTCTGCCTCATGCACCAATTCATGTTGTTACTCCTATGACCAGAGAAAGTGAAATATTCCTTGATATTAAAAAAGACACAAGCTGCTAATAATAACAACGCAAACTTATCGAAATGCACATTTACGGCTTAAATTGTTGAACAAAGTGTTGACAGTGCTGAATAACAACGTAAACATGAACTTACTCATAAAAACAGCAGCTCTGTGTTGTATTCGTTGAGTCTCTAGTCATGTTTTTAAAAGTTTGAATTTCACATGATCAACTTTGCTGTGCATTCAAGGCTTCTTTTTACTGTCTGGTGCGAGGTAACTGTGCAGACACAGTGATCTGAGCTGTCTGATTGGCCAGCGGTATGCCTATAGTTGCACTTGATTTGCACTCTGGAGCTGCCGGCTGGACGGAGTTCTACTTTCAGACACATTCAATTGTTCAAAACGTGAAGACTGCCTTCCCGGCACTAGGCTGCTGAATCAAGTGCACCTACAGTTTTTCTTTACAGAAATGTTTGGTGATCAACTAGGAATTGCTTGGAGATCGACCGGTTGGTGACCACTGCTTTATAGGAATAGGTCATGCCTTTCGTTAAATAGCAACAAAAAAAACAGACATTCAGTTGACATTCATCCCGGTTATAGATTATGGTGATATTGTCTATATGAATGCTGCTGCCGCTGTATTGAAACCATTGGATGTTTGTCATAGTGCACTCACTGCACTTTCTTATGGGCTACAGTTTCCGTACACGTCACTCCATTCTGTATCAGAAAGTAGGCTGGCCCTCTTTTAAGTCTCGTAGATCAATGCACTGTTCTCTATCTTTATAAAACCCTCTTTTGCAAACTTCCGCCATACCTTACTTCATTGTTAAATTACAGACATACGTATCAGCAGACCCGATCACAGGGATGGTTAACTCTAGATGTCCGGTTGATCTCTACGGAATTAGGTATGTCTGCATGCGCCCTGTATATGGAATGATCTGCAGAGCTCTCTGCACCTTGATGTTCTGGTGCCTTTAGAGCAGTTCAAGTTGATAATGGAGGACCTCATTGTTGAGGAATGTGTTTTGCTTCTTAAATTAATTGTAGTATTGTATGCTTTTATTACGTTGTCTGTTAGAATGTTGTACATTTTATATTTTGTGTTCATGCAGGGCTCCCTTGAAAAAGAGGCCTTGGTCTCAATTGGACTCCCTACTAAAATAAAGGTGAAATAGAATAAAAAATCCTAGGAGGGTGACCTGAAGGGCCACCATAGCTCTTATTGAGACTGTGCTCTTTGTGCTGCAGCACCCTGCCAGGCTGACACTTTACGTCAGGGATGGGCAATTGCGGACCAATAACTTACTGTTAAGAGTTAGAATAATAGGTGCAATTTCGAAATGTGGTTGTGCATCGTCTGTCACTCAATTAGCCCATGTCAGCAAAACAATTTTAGATTGGTAAGTTAGTCCAGCGTCCGGCTATCTAAACTTGTATTAAGAATGGTTGAATTACCAACCGGGATAGGGCCCATTGATCATCAGTTATCATATAAACATGCTAACATTTTCCTCCACCCAATGGCAAAATGTGTAGAATTGCAGGAAATCCGTTATAAAATTGCTAAATCTTCTCTCTGCCCTATGGCAAAATGTGTAGAATTGCAGGAAATCCGTTATAAATTTACTAAATCTTCTCTCTGCCCCATGGCAAAATGTGTTGAATTGCAGGAAATCCGTTATAAAATTGCTAAATCTTCTCTCTGCCCCATGGCAAAATGTGTTGAATTGCAGGAAATCCGTTATAAAATTGCTAAATCTTCTCTCTGCCCCATAGCAAAATGTGTTGAATTGCAGGAAATCCGTTATAAAATTGCTAAATCTTCTCTCTGCCCCATGGCAAAATGTGTTGAATTGCAGGAAATCCGTTATAAAATTGCTAAATCTTCTCTCTGCCCCATGGCAAAATGTGTTGAAATCCAGGAAATCCGTTATAAAATTGCTAAATCTTCTCTCTGCCCCATGGCAAAATGTGTTGAATTGCAGGAAATCCGTTATAAAATTGCTAAATCTTCTCTCTGCCCCATGGCAAAATGTGTTGAATTGCAGGAAATCCGTTATAAAATTGCTAAATCTTCTCTCTGCCCCAAGGCAAAATGTGTTGAATTGCAGGAAATCCGTTATAAAATTGCTAAATCTTCTCTCTGCCCCATGGCAAAATGTGTTGAATTGCAGGAAATCCGTTATAAAATTACTAAATCTTCTCTCTGCCCCATGGCAAAATGTGTTGAATTGCAGGAAATCCGTTATTACATTTACATTTAAGTCATTTAGCAGACGCTCTTATCCAGAGCGACTTACAATTGGTGCATTCACCTTATGACATCCAGTGGAACAGCCACTTTACAATAGTGCATCTAAATCTTTTAAGGGGGGGGGGGGGGGGTGAGAAGGATTACTTTAGCCTATCCTAGGTATTCCTTAAAGAGGTGGGGTTTCAGGTGTCTCCGGAAGGTGGTGATTGACTCCGCTGTCCTGGCGTCGTGAGGGAGTTTGTTCCACCATTGGGGGGCCAGAGCAGCGAACAGTTTTGACTGGGCTGAGCGGGAACTGTACTTCCTCAGTGGTAGGGAGGCGAGCAGGCCAGAGGTGGATGAACGCAGTGCCCTTGTTTGGGTGTAGGGCCTGATCAGAGCCTGGAGGTACTGAGGTGCCGTTCCCCTCACAGCTCCGTAGGCAAGCACCATGGTCTTGTAGCGGATGCGAGCTTCAACTGGAAGCCAGTGGAGAGAGCGGAGGAGCGGGGTGACGTGAGAGAACTTGGGAAGGTTGAACACCAGACGGGCTGCGGCGTTCTGGATGAGTTGTAGGGGTTTAATGGCACAGGCAGGGAGCCCAGCCAACAGCGAGTTGCAGTAATCCAGACGGGAGATGACAAGTGCCTGGATTAGGACCTGCGCCGCTTCCTGTGTGAGGCAGGGTCGTACTCTGCGGATGTTGTAGAGCATGAACCTACAGGAACGGGCCACTGCCTTGATGTTAGTTGAGAACGACAGGGTGTTGTCCAGGATCACGCCAAGGTTCTTAGCGCTCTGGGAGGAGGACACAATGGAGTTGTCAACCGTGATGGCGAGATCATGGAACGGGCAGTCCTTCCCCGGGAGGAAGAGCAGCTCCGTCTTGCCGAGGTTCAGCTTGAGGTGGTGATCCGTCATCCACACTGATATGTCTGCCAGACATGCAGAGATGCGATTCGCCACCTGGTCATCAGAAGGGGGAAAGGAGAAGATTAATTGTGTGTCGTCTGCATAGCAATGATAGGAGAGACCATGTGAGGTTATGACAGAGCCAAGTGACTTGGTGTATAGCGAGAATAGGAGAGGGCCTAGAACAGAGCCCTGGGGGACACCAGTGGTGAGAGCACGTGGTGAGGAGACAGATTCTCGCCACGCCACCTGGTAGGAGCGACCTGTCAGGTAGGACGCAATCCAAGCGTGGGCCGCGCCGGAGATGCCCAACTCGGAGAGGGTGGAGAGGAGGATCTGATGGTTCACAGTATCGAAGGCAGCCGATAGGTCTAGAAGGATGAGAGCAGAGGAGAGAGAGTTAGCTTTAGCAGTGCGGAGCGCCTCCGTGATACAGAGAAGAGCAGTCTCAGTTGAATGACTAGTCTTGAAACCTGACTGATTTGGATCAAGAAGGTCATTCTGAGAGAGATAGCGGGAGAGCTGGCCAAGGACGGCACGTTCAAGAGTTTTGGAGAGAAAAGAAAGAAGGGATACTGGTCTGTAGTTGTTGACATCGGAGGGATCGAGTGTAGGTTTTTTCAGAAGGGGTGCAACTCTCGCTCTCTTGAAGACGGAAGGGACGTAGGCAGCGGTCAGGGATGAGTTGATGAGCGAGGTGAGGTAAGGGAGAAGGTCTCCGGAAATGGTCTGGAGAAGAGAGGAGGGGATAGGGTCAAGCGGGCAGGTTGTTGGGCGGCCGGCCGTCACAAGACGCGAGATTTCATCTGGAGAGAGAGGGGAGAAAGAGGTCAGAGCACAGGGTAGGGCAGTGTGAGCAGAACCAGCGGTGTCGTTTGACTTAGCAAACGAGGATCGGATGTCGTCGACCTTCTTTTCAAAATGGTTGACGAAGTCATCTGCAGAGAGGGAGGAGGGGGGGGAGGGGGAGGAGGATTCAGGAGGGAGGAGAAGGTGGCAAAGAGCTTCCTAGGGTTAGAGGCAGATGCTTGGAATTTAGAGTGGTAGAAAGTGGCTTTAGCAGCAGAGACAGAAGAGGAAAATATAGAGAGGAGGGAGTGAAAGGATGCCAGGTCCGCAGGGAGGCGAGTTTTCCTCCATTTCCGCTCGGCTGCCCGGAGCCCTGTTCTGTGAGCTCGCAATGAGTCGTCGAGCCACGGAGCGGGAGGGGAGGACCGAGCCGGCCTGGAGGATAGGGGACATAGAGAGTCAAAGGATGCAGAAAGGGAGGAGAGGAGGGTTGAGGAGGCAGAATCAGGAGATAGGTTGGAGAAGGTTTGAGCAGAGGGAAGAGATGATAGGATGGAAGAGGAGAGAGTAGCGGGGGAGAGAGAGCGAAGGTTGGGACGGCGCGATACCATCCGAGTAGGGGCAGTGTGGGAAGTGTTGGATGAGAGCGAGAGGGAAAAGGATACAAGGTAGTGGTCGGAGACTTGGAGGGGAGTTGCAATGAGGTTAGTGGAAGAACAGCATCTAGTAAAGTCGAGCGTATTGCCTGCCTTGTGAGTAGGGGGGGAAGGTGAGAGGGTGAGGTCAAAAGAGGAGAGGAGTGGAAAGAAGGAGGCAGAGAGGAATGAGTCAAAGGTAGACGTGGGGAGGTTAAAGTCGCCCAGAACTGTGAGAGGTGAGCCGTCCTCAGGAAAGGAGCTTATCAAGGCATCAAGCTCATTGATGAACTCTCCGAGGGAACCTGGAGGGCGATAAATGATAAGGATGTTAAGCTTGAAAGGGCTGGTAACTGTGACAGCATGGAATTCAAAGGAGGCGATAGACAGATGGGTAAGGGGAGAAAGAGAGAATGACCACTTGGGAGAGATGAGGATCCCGGTGCCACCACCCCGCTGACCAGAAGCTCTCGGGGTGTGCGAGAACACGTGGGCGGACGAAGAGAGAGCAGTAGGAGTAGCAGTGTTATCTGTGGTGATCCATGTTTCCGTCAGTGCCAAGAAGTCGAGGGACTGGAGGGAGGCATAGGCTGAGATGAACTCTGCCTTGTTGGCCGCAGATCGGCAGTTCCAGAGGCTACCGGAGACCTGGAACTCCACGTGGGTCGTGCGCGCTGGGACCACCAGATTAGGGTGGCCGCGGCCACGCGGTGTGGAGCGTTTGTATGGTCTGTGCAGAGAGGAGAGAACAGGGATAGACAGACACATAGTTGACAGGCTACAGAAGAGGCTACGCTAATGCAAAGGAGATTGGAATGACAAGTGGACTATACGTCTCGAATGTTCAGAAAGTTAAGCTTACGTAGCAAGAATCTTATTGACTAAAATGATTAAAATGATACAGTACTGCTGAAGTAGGCTAGCTGGCAGTGGCTGCGTTGTTGACTTTGTAGGCTAGCTGGCAGTGGCTGCGTTGTTGACACTACACTAATCAAGTCGTTCCGTTGAGTGTAATAGTTTCTACAGTGCTGCTATTCGGGGGCTAGCTGGCTAGCTAGCAGTGTTGATTACGTTACGTTGCGTTAAAAGAACGACAATAGCTGGCTAGCTAACCTAGAAAATCGCTCTAGACTACACAATTATCTTTGATACAAAGACGGCTATGTAGCTAGCTATGTAGCTAGCTACGATCAAACAAATCAAACCGTTGTACTGTAATGAAATGAAATGAAAATGTGATACTACCTGTGGAGCGAAGCGGAATGCGACCGGGTTGTTGAGTGCGGAAGTTCTATTCGGTAGACGTTGGCTAGCTGTTGGCTAGCTAGCAGTGTCTCCTACGTTAAGGACGACAAATAGCTGGCTAGCTAACCTCGGTAAATTAAGATAATCACTCTAAAACTACACACTCTAAACTACACAATTATCTTGGATACGAAGACCGCAAAGACAACTATGTAGCTAGCTAACACTACACTAATCAAGTCGTTCAGTTGAGTGTAATAGTTTCTACAGTGCTGCTATTCGGTAGACGGTGGACGTTTGCTAGCTGGCTAGCTGCTGGGCAGATAGCAGTGTAGACTACGTTAGAACGACGAAATACGATAATTACGCAATTATCTTTGATACAAAGACGGCTATGTAGCTAGCTAAGAAGAAATTGCTAAAATTAGACAAATCAAACCGTTGTACTATAATGAAATGTAATGAAATGTAATGAAAAGTTATACTACCTGCGGACCGAAGTGCGAATGCGACCGCACGCTCCAACCCGGAAGTATCCTCGTTATAAAATTGCTAAATCTTCTCTCTGCCCCATGGCAAAATGTGTTGAATTGCAGGAAATCCGTTATAAAATGGCTAAATCTTCTCTCTGCCCCATGGCAAAATGTGTTGAATTGCAGGAGGGGTGTATGGATGTGGGTACTGCAGACCCATGAGCCACTGCGGCCCCTCAGGATGAGTTCCGTTTTTCTGTGGCCCCCACTCCCATCAAAGTTGCCCACCCCTGCTTTACATGTAGTGATGTTTTATATTCACTCCACAGGGCCCTACTGAGCCTGACAATGTAGAGGGGTCTGTGACCTGCTGCCCCCTGCAGAGACATGACCTCCACATGTTGACCTTCTGTCTGTATTCATGGGTATGTGGCCACAAGGGAATGTGAGAAGAGAACAGAGCAGAACAGGGAGATCCTTTATGTTATTAGCCATCTGCAGTGACCGTAGACAGTCAATTAGGATCTGCACTGTACTGCATTGACCACCATGACCAACACTTCAACATATCAGCATCGTTTCCCTGGAAACACTGTTGTCAAGGAGTGCTTTAATCTAGCTATATCATTAGTGGTGATACCACATAGGGATGGGAGATATAACCATAATGTTCTTCTGTTCTTTCCCCCGGAACAACCACATGAACCAGGACTCATCTGGGCTAATAGACAGCTGTTGCTGTTCTGTTTGTCTGTGAGAGAATATCTCCATAGATGTCCTGCATTGTCCTACTTTATTATTTTCTAATAATGTGATTTGGCCTTTCTGCTCCATTAACCTGGGGCTTGATATATGATCAAAGGCCCTAGACTCACTTCTGAGAATTTCTCTCCCCAGAGTTCTGGAGAACGCCTCGAGTGGGAAACGGGCTTCCTGCTCCAAGGAGGAAGAGTCTTCTCCGCCACTTGTCCTGGGAAAACGAGCCCGGAAATCCTGGGAAGGGGACAGGAAGGAGTCGAGCTGAAATCTGTTAAACGCCTTCACCTTTCTATCTAATTACTTTAAGCAAATTTTCAGGATATAGCATGTTATGCAATACATTTTACTTGTCATTTTATAACGGGGTTGTTCCGCCAATTAGATACATTTTGAGTGGTGAAACTTGGTGGAGAAAACCCCAGTTTATTTCACCTAATTGTAACATTCTGTCATAAAGAGCACATATGTGAAATTCTGTTTTTTAACACTGGATAAAAGTAGAGACTCAGAGCTACAAAATGGTATATCATATACTGCATTTTCGAGGAACAATGGGAAAGTAATTCTGCATTGAAACTTGATACATTTATAACCTCACTTTTGAGAAAAGGACCGTTGAATGTTTTGGTACCTACTGGAGACCTCTCCCTTGTCTATACCCATTCAGCATTGTTCACACCCTGTTAAGCCAGCCCCACCATCTCTTTAAGGATTCACATGGGAGGTCATGTGCTAAACAGTGAGTCTTAAACATTAAAAATGAAGACTTAATATCCTAATATCCAACGAGTATCCTATGATAAGGACAAATTCCAGGTAAACAGAAAGTAAAAATATTTAATAAATATTAGACACACTTGTCTAAATTGATTGGTCGTGTGAAAGAAATTCCAGCCACATCCAGTGGTGAAAAAAGTAGTAAATGGTCAAACTTGAGTAAAGATAGAAAATAACTCAAGTAAAAGTCACCCAGTAAATTTTATTTTACCATTATTTAACTAGGCAAGTCAGTTAAGAACAAATTCTTATTTTTAATGACGGCCTAGGAACACTGCCTTGTTCAGGGGCAGAACGACAGATTTATGTACCTTGTCAGCTCAGGGATTCGATCTTGCAACCTTTCGGTTACTAGTCCAACGCTCTAACCACTAGGCTACGCTGCCACCTCTACTTGAGTAAAAGTCTAAAAGTATTTGGTTTTTAAAAATGCTTAAGTATCAAAAGTAAATGGAATTGCTAATAGGTACTTAAGTATAAATAAAGACGGCACAATTTTTTTACATTTTTTTTATTGACGGATAGCCAGGGGCACACTCCACCAGTCAGATATAATTTACAAATAAAGCATTTGTGTTTAAAGTGTCTGCCATATCAGATGCAGTAGGGATGACCAGGTATGTTCTCTTGATAAGTATATGAATTAGACAATTTTCCTGTCAAAATGTAACGAGTACTTTTGCGTGTCAGGGAAAATTTATGGAGTAAAAAGTACATTTTTTCTTTCGGAATGAAGTAAAAGTGAAAGTTGTCCAAAAATAGAATTAATAAAGTACAGATACCCCCCAACAATACTTAAGCAGTACTTTAAAGTATTTTTACTTAAGTACTTTACACCACTGGCCACATCTTTCTAAGTGGATGGGTCTCTACAGAAGGTGTAAACGGTACAGCCAAATGGTTACTTGCATAGCAGAGTATTCTATGCAATTTATTTCACCTTTATTTAACCAGGTAGGCCAGTTGAGAACAAGTTCTCATTTAAAACTGCGACCTGGCCAGGATAAAGCAAAGCAGTGTGACACAAACAACACAGAGTTACACATGGAATAAACAAAGTCTATATACAGCTTGTACAAATTAAGTAAGATTAGGGAGGTAAGGCAATAAATAGGCCATAGTGGTGAAATAATTACAATTTAGCAATTAAACACTGGAGTGATAGATGAATGTGCAAGTAGAGATACTGGGGTGCAAAGGAGCAAAATAAATAATTACTATATGGGGATGAGGTAGTTGGGTGGGCTATTTACAGATGGGCTATGTACAGGTGCAATGATCTGTAAGATGCTCTGACAGCTGATGCTTAAAGTTAGTGAGGGAGATATGAGTTTCCAGCTTCAGTGATTTTTTTCAATTCGTTTCAGTCATTGGCAGCAGAGAACTGGAAGGAAAGGCGGCCAAAGAGGGAGTTGGCTTTGGGTGTGACCAGTGAAATGGATGTGGAGGTCCTGGGCTCGCGTGGTTACTCGTGGGCTGTGGTTGTGAGGCCGGTATTGCCAAATTCTCTAAAATGACATTGGAGGCTTATGGTAGAGACAAAACTGCGTGACTGTGTGACAAAACTGCACATTTTAGATTGTCCTTTTATTGTCCCCAGCACAAGGTGCACCTGGGTAATAATGATCATGCTTTTTAATTTGTTTCTTGATATGCCACACCTGTCAGGTGGACGGATTATCTTGGCAAATGAGAAATGCTCACTAACAGGGATGTAAACAAATTTGTGCACCACATTTTAGAGAAATACACTTTTTGTGCATATGGAACTTTTCTGTGATGTTTATTTCAGCTCATGGAATATGGGACCAACACTTTACATGTTGTGTTTATATTTTTGTTAAGTGTAATTGCTGATTGCCTAGGAGAGGAGATACCATTCTCCCTCCAATACAGCCACTGATTACGGAAACAACAACAGTCCCAAATTGCCCTGCCCCTTAATCCTGGTTGATGTGTCAACAATCATCTGCAAATGATGAGCAGTCAGCAGTTCACACACCAAGTAGGCTACTGGGAAGACAGACAACACTTCAAGTAGATGGCCCTACATACAGTTGAAGTCGGAAGTTTACATACACTTAGGTTGGAGTCATTAAAACTTGTTTTTCAACCACTCCACAAATTTCTTGTTAACAAACTATAGTTTTGGTAAGTCGGTTAGGACATCTACTTTGTGCATGACACAAGTCATTTTTACAACAATTGTTTACAGACAGATTATTTCACTTATAATTTACTGTATCACAATTCCAGTGGGTCAGAAGTTTACATACACTAAGTTGACTGTGCCTTTAAACAGCTTGGAAAATTCCCGAAAATGATGTCATGGCTTTAGAAGCTTTTGATAGGCTAATTGACATCATTTGAGTCAATTGGAGGTGTACCTGTGAATGTCTTTCAAGGTCTACCTTCAAACTCAGTGCCTCTTTGCTTGACATCATGGGAAAATCAAAAGAAATCAGGCAAGACCTGCTGGAGGAAACAGGTACAAAAGTATCTATATCCACAGTAAAATGAGTACTATACCGGCATAACCTGAAAGGCCGCTCAGCAATGGAGAAACCACTGCTCCAAAACCGCCATAAAAAAGCCAGACTACGGTTTCTAACTGCACATGGGGACAAAGATCGTACTTTTTGGAGAAATGTCCTCTGGTTTGATGAAACAAAAATAGAATTGTTTTGCCATAATGACCATCGTTATTTTGGGAGGAAAAAGGGGGAGGCTTGCAACCCGAAGAACACCATCCCAACCGTGAAGCACGGGGGTGGCAACATCATGTTGTGGGGGTGATTTGCTGCAGGAGGGAATGGTGCACTTCACAAAATAGATGGCATCATGAGGGGAGAAAATTATGTGGATATATTATAGCAACATCTCAAGACATCAGTCAGGAAGTTAAAGCTTGGTTGCAAATGGACAATGACCCCAAGCATACTTCTAAAGTTGTGGCAAAATGGCTTAAGGACAACAAAGTCAAGGTATTGGAGTGGCCATCACAAAGCCCTGACCTCAATCCTGTAGAAAATGTGTGAGCAGAACTGAAAAAGTGTGTGCGAGTAAGGATGCCTACAAATCTGGCTGTTACACCAGCTCTGTCAGGAGGAATGGGCCAAAATTCACCCAACTTATTGTGGGAAGCTTGTGGAAGGCTACCTGAAATGTTTGACCCAAGTTAAACAATTTAAAGGCAATGCTACCAAATACTAATTGAGTGTATGTAAACTTCTGACCCACTGGGAATGTGATGAAAGAAATAAAAGCTGAAATAAATCATTCTCTCTACTATTATTCTGACACTTAACATTCATAAAATAAAGTGGTGATCCTAACTGACCTAAGACAGGGAATTTTTACGAGGATGTATTTGTATTTGGCTAGGTGTATGTAAACTTCCGACTTCAACTGTAGCAAAGAGACAATACTAGACAACGTATATTTGGAGATATCAGGAGTCCTCTAGCTATAGAATTATGACCCCCCCCCCCCTTCCTCACATACTTTGTGCATGACACCCCTGATAGCAGTGCACCGGGGACTCAATATTCAGGTGGTCTTGTGCACAAAGACCTGGTACACATTTACAGGGGTTAGGTGAGATGTTCTCTAGAGGAGCTCTGCTATTGTGCTTAAGATTGCAGCTGTGCAAATGACTCCAGGGATGACAAATTTAGGAGGAAAGTTATGTGAAAGACCAGGATGATTCTTCTGGTAATTCACCTTGCCCTTTCCCAGCTCTGTGCCTGTGCAGTTGTTGGATGTGTGATGTGGTTGTTTCAATGTTAATCTGTTCCTTTAGTTTGTCCGACCCTCAATCCCCGCATCAGGTGTTTGCTCCCATGCCTGGCCTGCTGTTTGTCTGCCACAGATTAGCTGGAGCTGAGACGGGTTGGATTTGCCTGTCATTTGCAATTCACGTTGAGCGCCTATGTATAAACAGCTCTCAAACTGATTTTGGGTTTGTTTGAAAGCATAGAGCGGGCCAATATAATTCAATATGTAGTCAAGGTCAGAAAGAAAACAAAAGAGAGCGAGAGAACTGTAAGGAGGAGGCCTGCCGGTTTTGTATGTCGGGGTGAATAAGCAGGAGCACTTTGGAGAACTGACCTCAAATGAAAACAGCGTAGCTGGAGCAAGGCAGGACCATGACATGGTGTTGCTCCAGTCACTGGACCAGAGCAGGGAGGCGGCTCGGCCCCTCACACTGCAGGGGCCAACTGCACTGACTGGACACTGAGCAAAGACGGGCAGGGGCACCTCACTGCGGCACAGAGATACAGACACTGGCCCAATATTAAAGTGACGTGCTCATCCCGGCACACTGCTTCCTCACTCTCTCCCAGTTTTCCTCCCTCCGTCCCCCACGCTGGAGAGCAAACTTAGATGCACTATGCAAAAATCACACAACCATTTCCTGGTTGCCAAATTAGTTTGCCTAATTTCAGTTTGTGACAACAAAAAAATCAAGTATAGTGTAGATAATAATTGTACCATCTAAACTGCTGTTAAGTATCATTTCTATAACCAAAAATATTGTATTCAACTGTTTGAAGCTGGTGTGCAAAACCGAAAGTAAAAGATGCAAAAACAAAACTTAAGAATGGGAAGCATAGAAATAGCACACACAGAACATCTACCGCTTCTTATCTTGCTTTCAATGAGAATGCCACATCTATAACACATTTCTATATGAATATGGTCAGGCCGCCCAAAAAGTTACATAGTGCAGCTTTAAAGAGGGAGAGTTAAACAGCAGTCTAGCTCTTCTAACATCTCTCATGCCAGCTGTAGCATTGGCTCTGCAGCTATTAAATATCACCTGTGCCAGCACAGGTGAAACTAATGACTTACTATTGAGGCGACAGGTGCAACACATCCTGACCAACGAGGATGACTCCAATCAGGGCATGTTCACCCCCAAATAGAACCAAACTCCAAAACCAAAACCTGTAACAAAAGGTACAAGAATATCCTAGAAGACAGTAGGGTTGTCCCAGTTAAGACCCTCAGGGGGACCACAAGCCTCCAGAGAGTGATGTCAAATCTCAATGTCACAGGGATCAGAGCAATCTCTCCCTCAGGCAGGGCCAGTTTATCCCACTCTCCTTCACACACAGCCAGTCACGCACCCCACCACCCTGTCTGCCATGCTGAACTCCTCCACTGCTGGGTTGGCAGTACATTATGGGCTCAATTCAATTATTACTGCATTGCAGCATTTACACAGTACAGAGCAGGGCCTAGTTTCACATTTCCAATTTTCAGAATAAGATGTGCCAAGTCTTGTAAACAAAGACACTATTAACATTGCTATGAGGGGTTATATTGAGTTCCTGCCTTTAGTGCCCCAGTCTGTCTTAGCGCTGGGTTGCTCTTCTCACATTCAGCACCCCATCCATTGCTCAGCCTGTCCATAATTTGAGTCAATTGGAGGTGTACCTGTGGATGTATTTCAAGGCCTACCTTCAAACTCTGTGTCTCTTTGCTTGACATCATGGGAAAATCAAAAGAAATCAGCCAAGACCTCAGGAAAAAAATGTAGACCTTCACAAGTGTGGTTCATCCTTGGGAGCAATTTCAAAACGCCTGAAGGTACCACGTTGATCTGTACAAACAATAGTACGCAAGTATAAACACCATGGGACCACGCAGCCATCATAGCGCTCAGGAAGGAGACGCGTTCTGTCTCCTAGAGATGAACGTACTTTGTTGCGATAAGTGCAAATCAATCCCAGAACAACAGCAAAGGACCTTGTGAAGATGCTGGAGGAAACGGGTACAAAAGTATCTATATCCACAGTAAAACGAGTCCTATAGCGACATAACCTGAAAGTCCGCTCAGCAAGGAAGAAACCATTGCTCCAAAACAGCCATAAAAAAGCCAGACTATGGTTTTCAACTGCACATGGGGACAAAAATCGTACTTTTTGGAGAAATGTCCTCTGGTCTGATGAAACAAAAATAGAACTGTTTGGCCATAATGACCATTGTTATGTTTGGAGGAAAAAGGGGGAAACTTGCAAGCCGAAGAACACCATCCCAACCGTGAAGCACGGGGAAGGCAGCATCATGTTGTGGGGGTGCTTTGCTGCAGGAGGTACTGGTGCACTTCACATAATAGATGGCATCATGAGGCTGGAAAATTCTGTGGATATATTGAAGCAACATCTAAAGCGTCAGTCAGGAAGTTAAAGCTTGGTTGCAAATGGGTCTTCCAAATGGACAATGGCCCCAAGCCTACTTCCAAAGTTGTGGCAAAATGGCTTAAGTACAACAAAGTCAAGGTATTGGAGTGGCCATCACAAAGCCCTGACCTCAACCCTATAGAACATTTGTGGGCAGAACTGAAAAAGTGTGTGCGAGCAAGGAGGCCTAACAAACCTGACTCAGTTACACCAGCTCTGTCAGGAGGAATGGGCCAAAATTCACCTTATTACCGTGCTTACTTATTGTGGGAAACTTGTGGAAGGCTACCCGAAACATTTGACCCAAGTTAAACAATTTAAAGGCAATGCTACCAAATACTAATTGAGTGTATGTAAACTTCTGACCCACTGGGAATGTGATGAAAGAAATAAAAGCTGAAATAAATAATTCTCTCTACTATTACTCTGACTCTTCACATTCTTAAAATAAAGTGGTGATTCTAACTGACCTAAGACTTGGAATTTTTACTAGGATTAAATGTCAGGAATTGTGAAAACTGAGTTTAAATGTATTTGACTAAGGTGTATGTAAACTTCCGACTTTAACTGTAGATGTACATATTACCTCAATTACCTCGACTAAACTGTGCCCAAGGGATATACTGTCCCCGTCCGTACAGCCATCTGGGTTCTTAGTACATCGCGCAGACAAGAACAAAAAACTCTCCGGGAAGAAGAAAGGCGGGGGTGTATGTTTAATTATTAACCACTCATGATTAATACATAAATTCAAGTCCTTTTGTTCACCTGACTTAGAATACCGCACAATCAAATTCCAACTGTATTACCTCCAAAGAGAATTCTCTTTGGTTATAGTCACAGCCGTGTATATTCCCCCTCACGCCGATTCCACGACAGCCCTCAAGGAACTACACTGGACTTTATGCAAACTGGAAACCACATATCCTGAGGCCGCATTTATTGTAGCTGGGGATTTCACAAAGCAAATTTGGGGGAAACTCCACCGAAGTTAGACCAACACATTGACTGTAGTACTCGCGCTGGTTAAACATTGGACCACTGCTACTCAACTTTTCGAAATGCCTACAAGGCCCTCCCCTGCCCCCCATTCAACAAATCTGAACACAACTTAATTTTCCTCCTCCTTTCCAGGAACTCAAACAGGAAGTACCCGTGCTAAGGTCTTTTCAACGCTGGTCTAACCAATCGGAATCCATGCTTCAAGATTGTTTTGATCACGCGGACTGGGATATGTTCCGGGTAGCCATTTAACCATGGCAAGGTGACTGGGAATATGGCCGCAAAACATCACTACAGAGACAAAGTGGAGTCGCAGTTCAACGGCTCAGACACGAGACGTGTGTGGCAGGTTCTACAGACAATTACGGACTACACAGGCAAAACCAGCCACGTCGTGGACACCAACGTCTTGCTTCCGGACAAGCTAAACACCTTCTTCGCCCGCTTTGATGACAACACAGTGCCACCAACGCGTCCCGCTACCAAGGACTGTGGGCTTTCCTTCTCCGCTGACATAAGACATTTAAACGTGTTAACCCTCGCAAGGCTGCCGGTCCAGACGGCATCCCTAGCCGCATCCTCAGAGCATGCACAGACCAGCTGGCTGGATTGTTCACAGACATACAGTGGGGCAAAAAAGTATTTAGTCAGCCACCAATTGTGCAAGTTCTCCCACTTAAAAAGATGAGAGAGGCCTGTAATTTTCATCATAGGTACACTTCAACTATGACAGACAAAATGAGGGGGAAAAAAACAGAAAATCAAATTTTTATGAATTTATTTGCAAATTATGGTGGAAAATAAGTATTTGGTCAATAACAAAAGTTTATCTCAATACTTTGTTATATACCCTTTGTTGGCAATGACAGAGGTCAAACGTTTTCTCCACAGACAATGCAATCGCCATCGCACTGCACACTGCCCTATCTCATCTGGACAAGAGGAATACCTATCTAAGAATGCTGTTCATTGACTATAGCTCAGCATTCAACACCATAGTACCCTCCAAGCTCAAGCTCGGGGCCCAGGGTCTGAAACCCACCCTGTGCAACTGGGTCCTGGACTTCCTGATGGGCGGCCCCCCAGTGGTGAACATATGAAACAACACAGGGGCCTCACATGGATGCATGCTCAGCCCCTCCTGTTCACCTATGACTGCGTGGCCATGCACGCCTCCAACTCAATCATCAAGTTTGCCGACGACAAGACAATAGCAGGCCTGATTACCAACAATGACGAGACAGCCTACAGGGGAGGAGGTGAGGGCCCTAGGAGAGTGGTGCCAGGAAAATAACCTCTCACTCAACGTCAACAAAACAAGGAGCTGATTATGGACTTCAGGAAACAGCAGAGGGAGCACGCCCCTATCCACATCGACGGGACCGCAGTGGAGAAGGTGGAAAGCTTCAACTTCCTTGGTGTACTCATCTCTAACAATCTGAAGTGGTCCACCCACACAGACTATGTGGTGAAGAAGGCGCAACAGAGCCTCTTCAACCTCAGGAGGCTGAAGGCATTTGGCTTGTCCCCTAAAACCCTCACAAACTTTTACAAATGCAGAATTGAAAGCATCCTGTCGGGCTGTATCACCGCCTGGTACGGACAACAGCACCGCTTGCAACTGCAGGGCTCTCCGGAGGGTGGTGCGTTCTCCCCAACGCATCACCGGGGGCAAACTACCTGCCCTCCAGGACACCTACAGCACACGATGTCACAGGAAGGCCAAAAAAATCATCAAGGACATTAACTACCCGAGCCATGGCCTGTTTACCCCGCTATCATGCAGAAGGCGATGTCAGTACAGGTGCATCAAAGCTGATGGCCAACTTAAGGCCATCAGACTGTTAAATAGCCATCACGCAACCCTGCACCTTATGAGGCTGCTGCCCTATATACATAGACTTGGAATCACTGGCCACTTTAATAATGGAACACTAGTCACTTTAATAATGGTTAAATAATGTTTACGTACTGCTTTACTCATCTCATATTTATATACTGTATTATATTCTACTGTGTTTTAGTCATTGCCACTCTGACATTGCTCCATCGAATATTTATATATTTCTTAATTCCATTCTTTTACTTTTAGATTTGTATGTATTGTTGTGAACCGTTTTTAGATACTACTGCACTGTTGGAGCTAGGAACACAAGCATTTTGCTACACCCACAATAACATCTGCTAAATATGTGTATCTGACCAATAACATTTGATTTGAAGGTACTGTATGCAGTGCTGGATGACTGCAGCAACATAATAGTGCTGATAGCAATATGGAAATGGTTCACTGCAGTAAACTCTTTGTTGGAAGCACAGAGCTGGTGTCATAGTGTCTATGCCTAGAGCTCTGAGCATTTGTTTTGTTGCTGTTGAATTGGACTATTCTTGTCCCTGTACCTCATTTTAATTCTCAGTGTGGTAGTGGTGTTTGTGCGTCATGTTTAGTCTGTAAGGAGTTTCACTGGAAAGGTCAGAGTCTTTATGGGTGGCTAATCAGTGCTGCATCAATGGAGACGTACGCTTAACAACACCTGTAGCCGTCCATTGCCCTGCAGACCTGTGTGTGTATGTATGTGTGTGTGTATGTGTGTCAGAGGGGAAGGATGTCACATTGTGTGCCACCAGCACATCTCCTAGGAGCTCTGAACGTGAGCAGGTTCATCATTGCCCTTCAGACTGGGGGGAAAAGGGGTGGAGGGTGCAGAGCGTGACAAACAAGTGATGGCGACACTGAGCGATGACCTCTGGGGCGGGGGGGGTGGTCCAACTTGGACTGGGTCCAAATTCTCTGAGGAACTCTTAATAGAAAAGAGATTGGATGTACAATATGTTTCATGTACGTTTCTATGTAACACGACAGCTAGGCTTGCAAAGCTAACAGTAATTTACCAAAGTTACCTAGAACTTTCAGTAATTTTGGTTATTAACAGGTAATCTATGGCAATTTATGGTAATGTAGGCTTGGCCCTAATTTATGTGCTCTCTGTCACCTGGAGCTGCATTGCAAATGGTCCAGGAACACAAGGAAGCACAAAGGACAATGGCCAAGGACTAGTCAGCCATTCTCTAAGGGGCCAAAATGTATCTCTCTGTTACAATATCCAGAGGACTGACTATTGAATGTGTGATAGAATAATACTATACCAACCATGTCTGGTATCTACATATTGTCCATTTGTTTCTAGTTGATAGACCATATGGTTCAAGAGAAAATATCCTAATTAATGAAAAAATATATCCAATCAACAGTGGCATTTGCAACTCTTTCAGCTATTAACATTTTTCACAAATACCACCAGTTTGGCACCAAAACATTTATATCAAAGACATCTTATTTTATTATTTTATATATTTTACATGTAATAATGCCACACAGAGGGCCAGAGATAATTACGGACACTTGTGATAATCTGAAGTACCCAAAAAGGCCACTAACTTTAAAGTTACAAAAATGTGAGATATACCCTCATTTGGCAACCCTAATAACAGCAGAATAAATTAATGAGGAATTGTCAGACATAGTGCCCATCACTGCCAAATAGACTAGTACTGTGAATTTAATATCACAAACATACACACATGATTGGTTGTTTTTTGTCTGCTATTACCCTGATTGAGATTTCTGAACATTATTTGTAGTGTTCTTTAATATCCTGTTAATGGAAGTTGATATGCAAAACCTCGTTCTTTCCTCATTTACACTGGTTTTGAACTTCACCAACAGCTGCGTTTGGGTTGGAGCTATTGGACAGAACTTCACTGTGACTGCATACAACACATCAAGCTTGTTTGTCTCCATGTTGTTTAGATATTCAGATACAGTATAATTTGATCCTTTGTAACTCCCACAAGGTAATTCTAATCATCCCGGCGGCTGCTCCGAGACGCCGTTGACAGAGAAGAGGAATAAGGTCTGGGCTCCTAGTCAGACCCAGGAGGTGTGAATAACATCCAACACTTCAGAGTATGTTACCAGCTATCGTTCAGTCCCTGGACAATACAGTAGACAAGCTCAGGGCGAAGATTTCATTCCAGAGAGACATCAGGGACTGTCACATATTCTGTTTTACGGAATCACAGCTTTCTCCGGATGTACTGTCCCCGTCCATTCAACCACTGGGGTACTCCGTCCATTGCACGGACAGGAAGAAAGAACTCTCCAGGAAAAAGAACAATGGAGGTGTATGTTTCATTGTGTTATTGTGGTAACTCAATCATTAAGTTTGCTGACTACACAACAGTGGTAGGCCTGATTAACAACAATGACGAGACAGCCTACAGGGAGGAGATGAGGGCCTTGGCAGAGTGGTGTAAGGAAAATAACCAACTTAACGTCAGCAAAACGAAGGAGCTGATCGTGGACTTTAGGAGGAGGCAAAGAGAGCACACCCCCCATCCACATCGATGGGGCCGCAGAAGAGAGGGTGAAAAGTTCCTCAGCGTGCACATCACTGACAACCTGAAATGGTCCAGCCACACAGACAGTGTGGTGAAGAAGGTGCAACAGTGCCTCTTCAGCCTCAGGAGGCTGAATAAATTTATCTTGGCCCCTAAGACCCTCATGAACTAATACAGATGCACCATTGAGAGCATCCTGTCAGTCTGTATCACCGCCTGGTATGGCAATGCACCGTCCTCAACCGCAGGGCTCTTCAGAGGGTGGTGTGGTCAGCCAAACGCATTTCCGGATGCACACTGCCTACCCTCCAGGACATCTACAGCACCTGGTGTCACCTCAGCCACCCGAGCCACGGCCTGTTCACCCGGCTACCATTTAGAAGGCAGAGACAGTACAGGTCCATCAAAGAAGGGACCGAGAAACTGAAAAACAGCTTCTATCTCCAGGCCATCAGACTGTTAAATAGTCACCACTAGCCGGCCTCCGCCCAGTACCCTGCCCTGAACTTAGTCACTGTTTCTAGCCGGCTACCACCCGGTACTCTACCCTGCACCTTAGAGACTGCTGCCCTTCAGAAAGTATTCATAACCCTTGACTTGTTCCATATTTAGTTCCATGTTACAGCCTGAATTCAAAATGTATTAAATATATTTTTCCCTCACCCATCTACACACAATAACCCATAATGACATGTAAAAAAAAAAAAAAAAAAAAAGCTGATTTATTAAAAAGGAAATACAGAAATCAAATTTACGTAAGTCTTCACACCTCTTAGTCAATACATGTTAGAATCACCTTTGGCAGCGATTACAGCTGTCAGTCTTTCTAGGCAAATCTCTAAGAGCTTTGCACACCTGGATTGTACAATATTTGCACATTATCATTTTTTTATTATTCAAGCTCTGTCAAGTTGGTTGTTGATCATTGCTAGACAGCCATTTTCAAGTCTTGCCATAGATTTTCAAGCCAATTTAAGTCAAAACTGTAACTAAGCCACTCAGGAACATTCAATGTCATCTTCGTAAGCAACTCCAGTATATATTTGGCCTTATGTTTTAGGTTATTGTCCTGCTGAAAGGTGAATTCATCTCCCAGTGTCTGCTGGAAAGCAGACTGAACCAGCTTTTCCTCTATGATGTTGCCTGTGCTTAGCTTCCTTTTAGTTTTTATTCTGAATAAACTCCCCATTCCTTAACAATTACAAGCATTCTCATAACATGATGCAGCCACCACTATGCTTGAACATTTTGAGAGTGGTACTCAGCAATGTGTTGTGTTGGAACATAACACTTTTAATTGAGGACAAGAAGTGAATTGCTTGGCCACATTTTTTGCCGTATTACTTTAGTGCCTAGTTGCAAACAAGATGCATGTTTTGGGTGTATTGATACACCATCCAAAGTGTAATTAATAACTTCACCATGCTCAAATGGATATTCAATGTGTGTTTATTTTTATTTTTACCCATCTACCAATAGGTGCCCTTTTTGCGAGGCATTGTGTGGGGTACAAAGATGAGGTAGTCATTCAAAAATCATGTTGAACACTATTATTGCACACAGAGTGAGTCCATGCAACTTATTGTGACTTATTAACTAAATGTTTACTCCTGAACTTATTTAGGGTTGAATACTTATTGACTCAAGACATTTCAGCTTTTAATTTTTTGGTCATTTGTAAACATTTATATAAACATATTCCACTTTGACATTATTGGGTATTTTGTGTAGGCCAGTGACACAACAAAATGTGGAAAAAGTCAAGGGATAGGAATACTTTCTGAAAGCACTGTTCATATGTATATACTGTATTGTAGTCAAGGCTCCACCTACAGTGGGGAGAACAAGTATTTGATACACTGCCGATTTTGCAGGTTTTCCTACTTACAAAGCATGTAGAGGTCTGTAATTTTGTATCATAGGTACACTTCAACTGTGAGAGACGGATTCTAAAAAAATCCAGAAAATCACATTGTATGATTTTTAAGTAATTCAATTTGGTTTCTGTACCAAATAAAATACTACTATAGTAAAGGTCTAAAAGTATCTGATTTTAAATGTATTTAAGTACAGTGGTAGAAAAAGTACTACATTGTCATACTTGGGTAAAAGTAAATGCTATATATACATCCTTATATTAAGCAAACCAGACGGCACTATTTTCGTATAATTTTTAATTACGGACAGAAAGGGGCACACTCCAACATAATTTACAAACACAGTAGTTGTGTTTCGTGAGTCCGCCAGATCAGAGGCAGTAGGGATGACAAAGCGTTATATTTATAGGTGCCATAATTCTGTCCTGCTTGAGCATTCTAAATGTAACGAGTACTTTTGTGTATCAGGGAAAATGAAAGGAGTAAAAAGTACATTATTTTCTTAAGGAATGTAGTGGAGTAAAAGTAAAATTTTTCAAAAATATAAATAGTAAAGTACAGATACCCCAAAAAACTACTTAAGTAGTACTTAAAAGTATTTTTACTTAAGTACTTTACCCCACTGGTACTGCCAATGTTTGTCTATGGAGATTGCATGGCTGTGTGCTGAATTTTATACACTTGACAGCAACGGGTGTGGCTGAAATAGCCAAATCCACTAATTTGAAGGGGTGTCCACATACTTTTATATATAGTGTATCTGTGACCAACAGACCCATTTCTGTATTCTAGTCATGTGAAATCCATAGATTAGGGACTAATGCATTCATTTCAGTTGACTGATTTCCTTATATGAACTGTAAATCAGTAAAATCTTTGAAATTGTTGCATGTTGCGTTTATATTTTTGTTCAGTGTATATACAGTGGGGCAAAAAAGTATTTAGTCAGCCACCAATTGTGCAAGTTCTCCCACTTAAGATGAGAGAGGCCTGTAATTTTCATCATAGACGAATGAGTTGTGGCTAAGACCAGCATTCATGCGGTTTCAGTAATGAAATGTTAACAACTTTTTACACTTGAGACAGTGGGGGGGAAGGGGACTCGCATCTGAATGTAACCACCGTATGCCACAATAACACTAAAGTTCTTCACAAAAATGATTTGAATGCATTTAAATGGTTTGAAACTTGTCTGCCTGTTGAACAACTATGACAGACAAAATGAGGGAAAAAAATCCAGAAAATCACATTGTAGGATTTTTAATGAATTTATTTGCAAATTATGGTGGAAAATAAGTATTTGGTCAATAACAAAAGTTTATCTCAATACTTTGTTATATACCCTTTGTTGGCAATGACAGAGGTCAAACGTTTTCTGTAAGTCTTCACAAGGTTTTCACACACTGTTGCTGGTATTTTGGCCCATTCCTCCATGCAGATCTCCTCTAGAGCAGGGATGTTTTGGGGCTGTTGCTGGGCAACACGGACTTTCAACTCCCTCCAACGATTTTCTATGGGGTTGAGATCTGGAGACTGGCTAGGCCACTCCAGGACCTTGAAATGCTTCTTACGAAGCCACTCCTTCGTTGCCCGGGCGGTGTGTTTGGGATCATTGTCATGCTGAAAGACCCAGCCACGTTTCATCTTCAATGCCCTTGCTGATGGAAGGAGGTTTTCACTCAAAATCTCACGATACATGGCCCCATTCATTCTTTCCTTTACACGGATCAGTCGTCCTGGTCCCTTTGCAGAAAAACAGCCCCAAAGCATGATGTTTCCACCCCCATGCTTCACAGTAGGTATGATGTTTTTTGGATGCAACTCAGCATTCTTTGTCCTCCAAACACGACGAGTTGAGTTTTTACCAAAAAGTTATATTTTGGTTTCATCTGACCATATGACATTCTCCCACTCTTCTTCTGGATCATCCAAATGCTCTCTAGCAAACTTCAGACGTGCCTGGACATGTACTGGCTTAAGCAGGGGGACACGTCTGGCACTGCAGGATTTGAGTCCCTGGCGGCGTAGTGTGTTACTGATGGTAGGCTTTGTTACTTTGGTCCCAGCTCTCTGCAGGTCATTCACTAGGTCCCCCCGTGTGGTTCTGGGATTTTTGCTCACCGTTCTTGTGATCATTTTGACCCCACGGGGTGAGATCTTGCGTGGAGCCCCAGATCGAGGGAGATTATCAGTGGTCTTGTATGTCTTCCATTTCCTAATAATTGCTCCCACAGTTGATTTCTTCAAACCAAGCTGCTTACCTATTGCAGATTCAGTCTTCCCAGCCTGGTGCAGGTCTACAATTTTGTTTCTGGTGTCCTTTGACAGCTCTTTGGTCTTGGCCATAGTGGATTTTGGAGTGTGACTGTTTGAGGTTGTGAACAGGTGTCTTTTATACTGATAACAAGTTCAAACAGGTGCCATTAATACAGGTAACGAGTGGAGGACAGAGGAGCCTCTTAAAGAAGAAGTTACAGGTCTGTGAGAGCCAGAAATCTTGCTTGTTTGTAGGTGAACAAATACTTATTTTCCACCATAATTTGCAAATAAATTCATAAAAAATCCTACAATGTGATTTTCTGGATTTTTTTCCCTCATTTTGTCTGTCATAGTTGAAGTGTACCTATGATGAAAATTACAGGCCTCTCTCATCTTTTTAAGTGGGAGAACTTGCACAATTGGTGGCTGACTAAATACTTTTTTGCCCCACTGTATATACTGGGGGGAGGGGGAATTGTGTGTATTGTTAGGTATATTGTACTGTTGAAGCTAAAAACATAAGTATTTCCCTGTACCTGAAATAACATCTGCAAAATATGTGTATTTGACCATTTTATTTGATTGTGTGGTCGCACTCAACAGATGGGTTTTGTAACTAGGAGTAATGCTTGAAAATTTGCTCACGGACACCATTGACCTCATCCAAAAAGTACATTTCCTTGTGGATGGTTTCTGTTCCATTTTAGTGCGTAGCAGTCTAGTGCCAGGGATGTCTGGAGTGCCTCTCCAATCAGTCATTGGACAGCCTGTAATTGACTCTGATTCCCAATAGCTACAAAGCATGAAGCGTTCTCTCAGTCATTTCCCCAGACCAGAGCTCTGCTCGACTACACTGTTGCCATGTTCACCTGTTGAAGTGATAATGATAGAGAAGAAAGACAGTGTTCTTTACCCTCATGGGAGAAACTTCATTTTCACTACTTGGCAGAGCGAGAGAGAAAGAAACTGGATTGTCAAAATCAAATCAAATTGCATGTGTCACATGCTTCGTAAACAACAGGTGTAGATTGTCACGTTCCTGACCTTATTTCCTTTATTTTGTCTTTGTTTAGTATGGTCAGGACGTGAGCTGGGTGGGCATTCTATGTTATGTGTTTCTATGTTGGGTTCTTTTCAATTAGCCTGATATGGTTCTCAATCAGGGGCAGGTGTTTTACGTTTCCTCTGATTGAGAACCATATTAAGGTAGGCTGTTCACACTGTTTGTTTGTGGGTGATTGTTCCTGTGTCAGTGT
>NC_092097.1:28348104-28355604 GCF_045679555.1 Salvelinus alpinus | reverse complement strand
CGTGCGTGTGTGTGTGAGATTACCTGGGTCAGAGAGGCGGTGCCCTTGCGTCTCCACAGGCTGGGAGGGTGAAAGTTCTGGAAGACGGCAGAGAGCGGGCGGATGGAGCGGCGATTAGAACGAGGACTGTCAGTACCACTCGCCACAGACACATTTCCTCCTATGGAGACAGAGAAGCCCTGATCTTAACACCTGGACTCACACACATTCAATATGCTCCAGTAGTCAAGAGCAGCATATACAGTACAGTACAATACAGTATAGTACAGTACAGTACAATACAGTATAGTACAGTACAGTTTAGTACAATACAGTACAGGAAAGGAGGAGGAGTTATGCACCTCTCTTCTGGAGCTCGCTGTAACAGTGGTCACACACGTTGGCCATGCGGTCCTCCAGGTACTTCAGACGGCTTCTGTTCCTGGAGCAGCTCCGACACACAATCTGAGTAGAGCAGGACCCCGTCACAACACCCAACACACACAGGTCAGGCCTGACTGTGGATAACACACTCCAGCCACATCATACTGCGCTAAACTGTGCTCCCATGTGACGTAGCCATGCATTGTCTGCGAGAGACTCACCCTCCCGCAGGCGTGGCAGTGGTGTCTGCGCAGTGTGAGGCTGAAGTCTGAGGTGCAGTTCATACACATCATCACATGAGACACAGGCACCAGAGTAGGAGCCTTCTCCCCCAGGGACAGCCACAGACGCTCTCTGGCCTGGAAGAGAGACAGGACAATATAGTTAGAGCTACGGCTACCATACTAGACTTCACAGTCATACTCAGTGACTCATACTCAGCTTAAAAGAGAAAATACTCCCTCTGCAATGTTAATATAACCTCAGTAAATGTATGAGTATTGGTTTTCCATTGTCATTGAGTGGGGAGCATTGTTATGCTATTGCTAACATTGCTAGCGTCACTTTTCTGTATGCTCTGTCTCCCAGTCAAAGTCCTCCTCACCTCTCCAGAGCAGCTGCTGAATGGCGCAGGTCCTCTGGCGTGGTCAGACACTGTCCGACTCAGAGTGTGGAACCAGTCCTCTCTCTCACTACAGGAGCTGCACAGGGACACACAGAGCACAGGTCATTAAGCCCTCTCACCATACTTGTCATATACCAGTGATGTGTTTGACTACATCTAGACAGATGGTCAGGAAAGCAACACTGACACTACTTATAAAAGATCCAAAAGGCCTTGTAACGAGAAGCTTTACTATACTTAATTCACTGTTTAAACAGTGCATTTGGTGACCGTGGGAACTGTGAACTACAATCATTATACCGACCATGCCACCCAAGGTGTGAGTGTGTGTTAGTGTGACCCACCTGGCTGCCAAGGAGATGGAGATGTCTGCTCCCTCGATACTCAGAGCGTTCTGTACATTCTCTATGATGGGTTTACTGACCTGGAACATCAACAACACATTACACAGACCCATCAGGAATCAGTGAGCGAGAGGACAAATAGGTTTGAGAAGGGTATAGAGAGAAAGAGAGGATGAGGAAAGAGAGAGAGAGGAAAAGAAGGAGAGATATAAAAGTGAGAGGGAGTAACATAGAGACAAAAACAAAATTATAGAGAGGACAAGGGAGAGAGGACAAGGGAGAGAGCGAGGGAGAGGGAGAAGTGAGGGGGGTAAGTGATATAGACAAAGAGGAGAGAGAAATTTGGTAAATGGTGATGGGAAAAAAACGGGAGAGAGAGAGAGAAATGGGAGAGAGAGAGAGAAACGGGAGAGAGAGAGAAAAACGGGAGGGAGAGATGGAGGACTCTGACCTTCATCCCAGTCAGTGGGAGGCTATTCTTCAGTCTGTATTTCCCGTCCTGCTGAGGGTAGGTGTACAGCAGCACATCATTCATCTGTTAACACACAAACACACTCAGAATTCACTAACAAACCTCAGAATCACACATACTTTCATGCTGTATCCTCAGAGCCAATTAACAAGATAATACAGTATACAAACATTTCACTGATTCCGCTGTTGGATAGGACAAGTGCATGGAGAAATGACTTATTATTGTCAGTACTCTCCAATCAAAATAGCATGCTACTAAGTATTATATATCTTGATGCCTAGTCACTTTACCTCTGCCTTCATGTATATACTGTATCTACCTCTATTACCACATGTCCCTGCCAATTGATATGGTTTTGGTACTCCTTGTATATAAGTAGCTTCATTCTTGTGTTTTCATTTTGTCTTGTTTAATTCTGCATCATTGGGAAAGGGCTTGTAAGTAAGCATTTCACCGTAAGGTCTACACCTGTTGTACTCAGCGCATGTGACAAATAAAAATTGATTTGATTACATTGTACATTATTCCTGCATGTTAAATAACCACATGGTGGTGCCCTAAACTAAGAGGAAACCATCTTCTCCTCAACGAGGAGGTGGGCTGTTTTACTTATCATCTTTTCATCAGATTTTACAGTTAAATGCAGTGGCGGTTTTAGCATAGAAATCTTGGTGGGGCAAAAAATAAATAAAAGTGGGATGCTTTGCATGCCAGCAAAGCCACTACACAACACAACACTAAACAATACATGAATTGCACTATAACGGTGACAAACGGTGCCTACCACCTGTTAGGGCCTACATAAAGCTGTCCCAACAGCAGTCCCAACACCTTACCACTGCTACACCTGGCTATCAGCGGAGCCTATCTGGCAGTGAAACAGTTCATTCAGCCTCATTTACTGCCTTTTAAAAAAACATAGCTGATATGGCTGACTTGTTTAAACAAGTGTGGTTTCTACTGACAACTGAGATGTACAAACTATGGCCTAAGGGGACGACAAGCGGATAAGAGTCCATCTGTATTTTGATTAAGACAATGAGCGAGCTAGGACGGGCGTAATTAATATAACTATTTGTTCAGCACCTCTGAAATGTACAGCAACAGAATTCAGAACGTGGGCAGTTCTTACAGTATTCTCCCTGTACACCAAGTCAGAACCGTAGGATAAATAAAGGGGGTATATAAGCAGACAATGAAAGCTCTTACAATAGTCGATGATTACATTTCTCTAAAACAGGTTATAGGCTACAGTAGAACAGTCAGAACAGTAGGCGAAATTAAGAGGGGGAAATAGACCAAATTATTAGGGTGATGCACATGGGCTACTAACATCTTACTACACAACATACACTTAGCTTCTTGAGAATACAGGGGGTGCTATTTTCCCATTAGCATAATTTGCTCTACAGATTAAACTGCCTCTTATTCAATTATTGCTCTTACTATATGCATATAAATAATACCATTGGAAAGAAAACAATCTCTAGTTTCTAAAACCGTTTCAATTTTGTCTCTGAGTGATACAGAAGTCATTTGACAGCACTTTCCATGACCAAGAAGAAAAAAGCAAGATGTGTATGCCAGCTTCAACTCTCTGCCTATATATGGTCGTGCCCCCTATGACCCGAAACACACCTCATTGGCCTTCCTCTGGGTGTCAAGAGGACGTCAGAGGAAAAATATCTTGTTTATCTGGGACTGACGTGAAATGAGAGCTAATTCTTTGGCGTGACCGACAACTTCCGGTTCTCTAAATCGTGCGACTTGTAGCTGCGATTGTCTTCTGTTGTGCGGCCATTATGGATGAAAACTATCTCCGTCTCGAAGTTTGTTTGATACATGTGACCAGATCATCGTAATGTATGTTTTTTCAATATAGTTTAATCAGATTATTTGAATTTTTTCGGGAGTTTTGTGGTGTTCCGTTGTCTGATTTTATTTACGTTTGAGAGATCCGTGCCACTCGACCAGTACCTGTGCTAAATGGAGTGGGAAAGGAACAATTCTGAACGGAACCAACGACTCATCTTGACAAAGGACACTTTGATCAACATTCTGATGAAAGATCAGCCATAGTAAGACCCAATTTACGATGTTATATCATATCTGTTGTGCATGTGAACTGGCCGTGGGCGCCTAGCCGAATCTGCCTGGTATAGCTATGCTAATTTAGCGCTACATTTTGTTTTCGTTATAAAACATTTAATAAATCTGAAATATTGTTTGGATTCACCAGATGTTGGGCTTTCAATATCTGTACGCTGTGTATTTTTCTGAAATGTTTTAAGATGAGTAATTCGTTATATGACGTTGGTCTCTGTAATTGTTCTGGCTGGGTCAGCACTATTTCAGATTGCAGCTGCAATGTAGAACTGTGATTTATACCTGAAAAATGCAAATTTTTCACAAAAAAAACTATGCTATACCATAAATATGTTATCAGACTGTCATCTTATGAAGTTGTTTCTTGGTTAGTGGCTATATATATTTTTATTTAGTCGAATTAGTGATAGCTACTGACGCAGGAAAAAACTATTGGGAGTAAAAAAATCGTGTCCTTTGCTAACGTGGTTAGCTAATAGATTTACATATTGTGTCTTCCCTGTAAAACATTTTAAAAATCTGAAATGGTGGCTTTATTCACAAGACCTGTATCTTTCATCTGGTGTCTTGGACTTGTGATTTAATGATATTTAGATGCTACAAGTTACTTGTGACGCTATGCTAGCTATGCTACTCAGTGGGGGGAGGGGGGTGGGGGGTGCTACCGGATCAGGGTTGGTGACTCGTGAGAAGTTAGTATTACTTTCTTAGCTACAGTATACATATCCCACTGGCATATTACATCCTTTATGAAGCAGCATACCATACATTTTTGGACTCACATTGTTGTGCTCGGCTGACTTGAACAGGACGAGTTAACAGTTGTTTGAAGCGCGACACAAACCATGCTTCATTGACAGCATGGCCAATGTTGAATGTTTATCATTTTAAACTTGGATTTGGGACTACACAGCCACTGTCACTGATTCCTTCCAAACCACTCGTTGAATTTGCGATTTGCGAATGTTTATGTTCAATGGCCGATGAGCACCGATACGTTTTATCTATAATTTCTCTTCAATATTTCTCTTCATATGACAAGGATTAAAAAGGACTTGCCAGTAGATTGTCGACTTGATTCATGATGATGACTGCTAGCTAAGATTGTGAAAGAATGACGTTGACATGATCAGTCCAATCAAAGCTACTGTGCCAATGACATTGAGCCTTCTTGGATGGCCACTTCTATGGCAGGAGCCGAAGGGCTAGAATATTCAATGTCCCCTCTTACACTTGGCAGTGACGTAAAGTCCCCATGAGTGACAGAACACTGAGCCAATCACCGCGCAACGCTCCGTATTTTCTGCTGGCTTGCCCCACCACCACAGAAAGCACTTAGCTAACACATGCATTTTGGAGCTGCCTTACTCAAGAAAACAAAAAAGAGACCATGTTTGTATGCGGCTTTATTAACTCAATTATATATATTACTTTTTACATTGTTTGCAAACTGATACGTGACGCATATTGATGCCAAAATAACATGCAAAACAGGCAAGCCTAAAAAATGTCTGCCCCACCCGCCCTGAATGATGGGTCGCCACTGGTTAAATGTGTCTCAATGTCAAAAATCAAGATTTCTCCTGTTTTTCTGTCCGCAGTTAAAACTCTGGGCATGACTCATCATTCCATTGGGGCCCTAAGCACACCGTAACTCCACCTCCTAAAGAGAGTGAGAGATGTTACAGATTTTATCTCCGAAAAAAACTAAATGGATTATAGTTGTGTGTGATCATGAGTGGACTGACTGCAGTGTTTTATTCTTAAATGTTAACGCGATTTCCTACAAGCGGTTCCTATAGTTTATCCTATAATACTTTAAATTACGTTTTATCCGGTTGGATAATATTTCCAAAATATGATTGAGTGAATTGTCTTAGTGCAAATCCCTGTAGTTGGACAACAGTGACCTAGAAAACCTTAAAGTTGACTCAATCTCGGTAGATGTAAACAAAGGTCATTGGTCATTCAAGAATAGGCATTTGGGATTATCTTTTCATTTTCACATAACAGATTTTTCTTTCGTTAACTCTATTGTCGATCATCGAGAGGGCTGTACATTTGAAAAAATAAGGAAGTCCCCTTTAACTCTGTCATTTTCCATCATATTAACCCATTCCTTGATTTAAGCTCTTTCTCTTCTTCTTCTGCCGACATCCCTCTCTCTCACTTTGAGATGGCAGAATCAGAGTGTTCTGTTGGCATAGGCTGCTAAAGAATGGCCTGTCTGAAGTCGTTATTCTGTTTGGACTTATGGCTATATAAATAACACCCTCCTCCTCCTCAGACATGTCACCCCTACTACCATATCCTGCGTGTGGTTGTGTGGGTGCTAAAGACGAGTGTGTTCTTTTTTAAAGATGACAGATTCTAGGTGGGGGAGGTGGGTTTAATCTAAGAAATTAGTAATGAAACAATTTTAGATGAACATGGCATGGTTGTCACGCCCTGACCTTAGAGATCCTTTTTATGTCTCTATTTTGGTTTGGTCAGGGCGTGAGTTGGGGTGGGCATTCTATGTTTTGGGTTCTATGTTTTCTATTTCTATGTGTTTGGCCGGGTGTGGTTCTCAATCAGAGGCAGCTGTCTATCGTTGTCTCTGATTGAGAACCATACTTAGGTATCCTTTTCCCACCTGTGTTTTGTGGGGAGTTGTTTTCTGTTTTCTGTTGTTGCACCAGACAGATCTGTTTCGTTTCGTTCACTCTCTTTGTTGTTTTTGTTGTTTCAGTGTTCAGGTTATTTTATTAAATTACAATGAACACTTACCATGCTGGGCTTTGGTCCACTTCTTCATGCAACGATGACCGTTACAGAACTACCCACCACCAAAAGACCAAGCAGCGTGGTGGAATGGACTTCTGGACATGGGAGGAAATCTTGGACAGCAAGGGACCCTGGGCACAGCCGGGAGAGTATTGCCGTCCTAAAGAGGAGCTGGAGGCAGCCAAAGCGGAGCGGCGACGCTACGAGGAGTTGGCTCGAGGAAACGTGCACGAGAGGCAGCCCCAGAATTTTTTGGGGAGGGGGCACACGAGGAGATTGGCGGAGTCAGGTAGGAGACCTGAGCCAACTCACCGTGCTTACCGTGGCGAGTGTCGTACTGGTCAGGCACCGTGTTATGCGGTGGAGCGCACGGTGTCTCCTGCTCGCGCACGGTGGCCTGCTCGCCTCCCTACCACTGAGGAAGTACAGTTCCCGCTCAGCCCAGTCAAAACTGTTCGCTGCTCTGGCACCCCAATGGTGGAACAAACTCCCTCACGACGCCAGGACAGCGGAGTCAATCACCACCTTCCGGAGACACCTGAAACCCCACCTCTTCAAGGAATACCTAGGATAGGATAAAGTAATCCTTCTGACCCCCCCCCCCCCCTTAAAAGATTTAGATGTACTATTGTAAAGTGGTTGTTCCACTGGATGTCATAAGGTGAATGCACCAATTTGTAAGTCGCTCTGGATAAGAGCGTCTGCTAAATGACTTAAATGTAAATGTACGTGTTCTTAGCCCGGTGCGCTATATCCCAGCTCCTCGCATCGGCCGGGCTAGAGTGGGCATCGAGCCAGGACGGAGTGTGCCAGCCCTGCTC
>NC_092097.1:28263104-28343104 GCF_045679555.1 Salvelinus alpinus | reverse complement strand
CATATGAGAAGCAAGAGGGTTGGAGAGAGGGCTTTAAAGAGCGTGTGTGTCCGCTCTTCTCCACCCAGACACAGAGAGAGGGCCAGGGGATTCCCAGCTGACTGGTTATATAAAGGGCGACACGGGCGGGATGGAGAGGTAGAGGTTGAAGGGGGGAGAGGGTGTACGATTGCCCGGGGCCCTGGGCAGAAACAATGGTGTTATCAGGCAGGCAGACAGGACGGAGCTTACCCTGCCAGGCTGGAGCAGATCCCTCTGGCCTCCAACACTGTACTCTATGTTGACAAGACGTAGCAGGTTCTCCTGAGAAAGTGAGAAAGAGAGAGGAGGGAGAGACATGCCATGTTGAGCAATAACTACCAAATAACAACACTGCATGTGTGCACTCTCTCTCTCTCTTACAAGCACTCTCACACACACACACACACGCACACGCACAACAAACACACACACACACACACACAACAAACACACAAAGGCAGGCACACACTATGTTGAAAGACACTCATCTTGAAACTCACCCCATGTTTCAAACTGTCATTGGCTTGATCTGCAATGTCTGATACTACCACCAGAGCAGCTGAGAGAGGAGACAGTGACAAGACGGAAACAAAGAGTTGTCGTTAACGCAAAATGAAAAACATCAGACACACAGAGAACCAGAGAGGGACATGTTCACCAGAGACTATTCTCATCTATCATGAGGTGTTCATTCCAGCCTTGTCCCCCATACACACACAGAGAGATAACATCCCCTACAATTTTCCTCCTCTCTCTGATAAATGAATCTCTCACTCACTCACTCACTCACTCACTCACTCACTCACTCACTCACTCACTCACTCACTCACACACTCACTCACTCACTCACTCACTCACTCACTCACACACTCACTCACTCACTCACTCACTCACTCACTCACTCTCTCACTCTCTCACTCACTCACTCACACACACACTTACCATCTGGGCTGGAAGTGGCTTTCCTAGTGGCCAGAGATAGCACAGTGGCTAACCCACTCATGAATTACACATACAGCACACAGAGACAAGAGAGCCAAAATGGTTACCTAGTGATTTACTCACACACACACAAACCCACAGAAAAACAGACAAAATGGCTCCCTAGTAAGGTAAGAATGCCAAATAAATCCCTTGTAAACACATAGAAACAGAACTGATATGGCCCTCTTGTGAATAACACAACGCAGAATAAATAGGTACTATACATGGCTAGGGCTTACAGCAGAGCCCCACTGTACCTTGTGTGTCTTCGTATTCTTTGGAGTCTGGGGAGAGGTTGTTGAGGTAATCTGGAGCAGGAGGAAAACAGACTCAGACAAAGTGAAAGACACATGACCATTAATAAAACCGCGGTACAATCAGACATAATGAGATCATTTTCATCTGAAGAATGGCTGATGTATAAATGTGTACGTTATGACACACACACCCACCCACACCTACCCACACCCACCCACACCCACACACCCACACCCACACACACACACACACACGCAAACACTTACCGGTGAGGAGCATGCGGTATTGAGCCACCCGTACGATGACCTGCAGAAGCTGGTGTTTGAGAGAGACATTGTCCCCTGCTGGACTCTGCTGCTGGGACAGACAGACACACACATATCATCCCGAAATGTCTTAAGAGAAACATTGACCAAATTAGCTTTTGCACTGACAGACGAAGTAGAGTAGAGACAGAGAAAAGAAAGAGAGAAAAAGAGATGGTGGGAAGAGATATTTCAGCAGAATCCCAAGTCACGTATGTGGCGAGCCAGGACCAATAACTCAACAGAGTGCTGGTCAGCATTCACAGTCCCCTGCAGAAACATCCCCATACACTTGTACTCTTACACACACAAACAAGCATGTACACACACACACAAACTCACACACAAACACATGCACACACTATTTCATACTACCCACACAAACAGAATGGATCACAAATCAAGTCCTGGCAGAGAAATATGTTGATTTGATAAGGGAGAGCTAGCCAGCAGCAATGCAACCAAACACACACACACACACACGAGTGGCGAGCGATTAACCAAATGTCAGTTATTTTTCATTTTTAAACAACTAATTGACTGACGTCGGTTCAACTATTTGAATTCCATTTTGGACGTTTTTTGCTGTGAGCTCAATGCGCAGTTTCTCTAGAGAGAAATCAGATCAAGCTCGAACTGTGCAAAGTAGTACAGACTTGTTTTGCACAGAAAACATGGAAATGAACTACCATGGCCATAAAACACTGTGCATCTACAGTACTTGTCCAGTCGTTGTGGGACAGACATGGAGAGAAGAGACAGAATAAAGCACGATGGAGAGGGATACAGAGCAGTTGCTTCGTGAGGTATCTCTACCTGAAAATTCATGACCTAAGTGATTGATAGTTGGTATTCAGCAGTCATAAAGTATGCCTTATTTACTTTGAAGAACTCCTAAAATAGTGATTTTGTCAGACATCTTAGCGCTAGGGGTCAGAATTCAATTTTTTTTTTTAAATAACGTACCCAACGTAAACTGACATTTTCTCTGGCCCAGATAGTAGAATATGCATATAATTTACAGATTAGGATAGAAAACACTCCAAAGTTTCCAAAACTGTCAAAATATTGTCTGTGAGAAAAAGAATACTTATTCTGCAAGCGAAATCCTGAGAAAAAGTAACCCGGAAGTGATATATATTTTAAATCTTTGTTTCCTGGCCTGTCTAACCTCTATTTAAAGGGGTATCAACCAGATTATTTTTACAATGGCTTCCTCATGCTGTGACCAGGCTTTAGACATAGTTTCAGGCTTTTATTTTGAAAAATGAGCGAGATGTTTCAAAAGAGGTCAGGTGTCCTCTGAATATTTCCTGCGCGCGCGGGAGGAGCTCACCATTTTCCTTTTCTCTCTTAATGAATAGGTTATGCTCCAGTTGAAATATTATCGATTATGTTTGTTAAAGACAACCTGAGGTTTGATTATAAAAAACATTTTAAATGTTTCTACGACCATTTCGGATTCTTTTTGGGATTTGTCGAACGGAACACGGCTTTTGTTTTCTCAAAATAATGCGCAACCCAAATGGTGTTTTTTTGTGAAAAAAGTAATATTTATCGAACAAAAAGAACATTTGTTGTGTAACTGGGAGTCTCGTGAGTGGAAACACCCGGAGATTATCAAAGGTAAGCGATTAATTTGATTGCTTTTCTTGCTTTCGTGACCAAGCTAACCAAGCTAATATAAGGCTAAGCTGTTATAGCATTGAAAGCTACACTCACAAAAGCTTGGATTTCTTTCGCTGTAAAATATATATTCAAAATCTGACACGATAGGTGGATTAACAACAGGCTAAGCTGTGTTTTGGTATATTTCACTTGTGATTGCATGATTATAAATATTTGTTGTAATATTTTTTAATCTGATACGTTTGGAAATGTTCATCTTCCTTTCAGGACCGGAACGAGGCTGTAGTTTTCTCATCATAACGCGCAACCCAAATGGCGTTTTTTTGTGATAAAAGTAATATTTATCGAACAAAAAGAAGATTTGTTGTGTAACTGGGAGTCTCGTGAGTGGAAACGTCCGAAGATTATCTAAGGTAAGCGATTAATTTTATTGCTATTCACACTTTCGTGACCATGCTAATTTGGGGCTAGCTGATGTAGCATTGAAAGCTACACTCACAAAAGCTTGGATTTCTTTCGCTGTAAAATATTTATTCCAAATCTGACACCATAGGTGGATTAACAACAAGCTAAGCTGTGTTTGGTATATTTCACTTGTGATTGCATGATTATAAATATTTTTAGGAATATTTTTGAATTTGGCGCCCTGCAATTCAGCGGTTGTTTAGGAAAGTGAACCCGTATTCGGTATCCGTAGCGCAGAAAAGTTAAGCAGCAGCTCTATAGAGATGAGATGAAATATTTTATTAACGTGAAGTAATGTGATTAAATGATGGTTAATAAGTAATAAGCAGTAATGGGCCGTCACTACCATCATGGGACTTGTATTATTCAAGAAATTTAGAACCAGGAACAGATATAGCCCTTGGTTCTCTCCTGACCTGACTGCCCTTAACCAACAGAAAAACATCCTATGGCGTTCTGCATTAGCATCGAACAGCCCCCGTGATATGCAACTTTTCAGGGAAGCCAGAAACCAATATACACAGGCAGTTAGAACAGCCAAGGCTAGCTTTTTCAAGCAGAAATTTGCTTCCTGCAACACAAATTCAAAAAAGTTCTGGGACACCGTAAAGTCCATGGAGAATAAGAACACCTCCTCCCAGCTTCCAACCGCTCTGAAGATAGGAAACACTGTCACCACCGACAAATCCACTATAATTGAGAATTTCAATAAGCATTTTTCTACGGCTGGCCATGCTTTCCACCTGGCTACCCCTACCCCGGACAACAGCACTGCCCTCCCCTCTGCTACTCGCCCAAGCCTTCCCCATTTCTCTTTCTCCCAAATACAGTCAGCTGATGTTCTAAATGAGCTGCAAAATCTGGACCCTTACAAATCAGCCGGGCTAGATAATCTGGACCCTTTCTTTCTAAAACTATCTGCTGAAATTGTTGCCACCCCTATTACTAGCCTCTTCAACCTCTCTTTCGTGTCGTCTGAGATCCCCAAAGATTGGAAAGCAGCTGCGGTTATCCCGCTCTTCAAAGGGGGGGACACCCTTGACCCTAACTGCTACAGACCTATATCTATCCTACCCTGCCTTTCTAAGGTCTTCGAAAGCCAAGTCAACAAACAGATTACCGACCATTTCGAATCACACCACACCTTCTCCGCTATGCAATCTGGTTTCAGAGCTGGTCATGGGTGCACCTCAGCCACGCTCAAGATCATAAACGATATCGTAACCGCCATCGATAGGAAACAATACTGTGCAGCCGTATTCATTGACCTGGCCAAGGCTTTTGACTCTGTCAATCACCACATCCTCATTGGCAGACTCGACAGCCTTGGTTTCTCTAATGATTGCCTCGCCTGGTTCACCAACTACTTCTCTGATCGAGTTCAGTGTGTCAAATCGGAGGGTCTGTTGTCCGGGCCTCTGGCAGTCTCTATGGGGGTGCCACAGGGTTCAATTCTTGGACCGACTCTCTTCTCTGTTTACATCAATGATGTCGCTCTTGCTGCTGGTGATTCTCTGATCCACCTCTACGCAGACGACACTATTCTGTATACTTCTGGCCCTTCTTTTGACACTGTGTTAACAACCCTCCAGGCGAGCTTCAATGCCATACAACTCTCCTTCCGTGGCCTCCAACTGCTCTTAAATACAAGTAAAACCAAATGCATGCTCTTCAACCGATCGCTGCCTGCTCCTGCCCGCCTGTCCAACATCACTACTTTGGACGGCTCTGACTTAGAATATGTGGACAACTACAAATACCTAGGTGTCTGGTTAGACTGTAAACTCTCCTTCCAGACCCACATCAAACATCTCCAATCCAAAGTCAAATCTAGAATTGGCTTCCTATTCCGCAACAAAGCATCCTTTACTCATGCTGCCAAACATACCCTTGTAAAACTGACCATCCTACCAATCCTCGACTTCGGTGATGTCATTTACAAAATAGCCTCCAAAACCCTACTCAATAAATTGGATGCAGTCTATCACAGTGCCATCCGTTTTGTCACCAAAGCCCCATATACTACCCACCACTGCGACCTGTACACTCTCGTTGGCTGGCCCTCGCTTCATACTCGTCGCCAAACCCACTGGTTCCAGGTCATCTACAAGACCCTGCTAGGTAAAGTCCCCCCTTATCTCAGCTCGCTGGTCACCATAGCAGCACCTACCTGTAGCACGCGCTCCAGCAGGTATATCTCTCTAGTCACCCCCAAAACCAATTCTTCCTTTGGACGCCTCTCCTTCCAGTTCTCTGCTGCCAATGACTGGAACGAACTACAAAAATCTCTGAAACTGGAAACACCTATCTCCCTCACTAGCTTTAAGCACCAGCTGTCAGAGCAGCTCATAGATTACTGCACCTGTACATAACCCATCTACAATTTAGCCCAAACAACTACCTCTTTACCTACTGTATTTATTTATTAATTTATTTTGCTCCTTTGCACCCCATTATTTCTGTCTCTACTTTGCACTTTCTTCCACTGCAAACCAACCATTCCAGTGTTTTTTTAGTTTTTATTTTACTTGCTGTGTTGTACTCACTTCGCCACCATGGCCTTTTTATATTTTTATTTATTTATACATATATTTGTTTGCCTTCACCTCCCTTATCTCACCTCACTTGCTCACATTGTATATAGACTTATTTTTTTTCACTGTATCATTGACTATATGTTTGTTTTACTCCATGTGTAACTATGTGTTGTTGTATGTGTCGAACTGCTTTGCTTTATCTTGGCCAGGTCGCAATTGTAAATGAGAATGTGTTCTCAATTTGCCTACCTGGTTAAATAAAGGTTAAATAAAAATAAAAAAAATAAAAAAATAAAAAAATTAATAGTTTTATTCTTTGTTGTTACAGCATTCAACCCACATAATGCATAGTGCATTTCATGTTGAAATATAATCTAAATCTAAAAACCAAACTGAACCGAAACCAAACTGACCTCCAAAAGCACTGATTGCTCAGCACTAACACATACACAGAACACACAAGACGGGGATGTCGATTATGGCAGCCCCCCGCACCTCTCTGATTCAGAGGGGTTGGGTTAAATGCGGAAGACATATTTGTGTTGAATGCATTCAGTTGTACAACTGACTAGATATCCCCCTTTCCCTTTCCCACACACACACAGTTGTAGCACACTGTACAGTAACACCAACCATATCAACTTTACCTGTTTCAGTTCACACAGGAGCTTCATCATGGTGACTGTACATGATACTTGGTTCTCTCCAGACCTGACTGCCCTTAACCAACACAAAAACATCCTATGGCGTTCTGCATTAGCATCGAACAGCGCCCGTGATATGCAACTTTTCAGGGAAGCTAGAAACCAATATACACAGGCAGTTAGAAAAGCCAAGGCTAGCTTTTTCAAGCAGAAATTTGCTTCCTGCAACACAAACTCAAAAAAGTTCTGGGACACTGTAAAGTCCATGGAAAATAAGAACACCTCCTCCCAGCTGCCCACTGTACTGAGGACAGGAAACACTGTCACCACCGATAAATCCACTATAATTGAGAATTTCAATAAGCATTTTTCTACGGCTGGCCATGCTTTCCACCTGGCTACCCCTACCCCGGTCAACAGCACTGCACCCCCCACAGCAACTCGCCCAAGCCTTCCCCATTTCTCCTTCTCCCAAATCAGTCAGCTGATGTTCTGAAAGAGCTGCAAAATCTGGACCCCTACAAATCAGCCGGGCTTGACAATCTGGACCCTTTCTTTCTAAAATTATCTGCCGAAATTGTTGCAACCCCTATTACTACATTTACATTTACATTTAAGTCATTTAGCAGACGCTCTTATCCAGAGCGACTTACAAATTGGTGCATTCACCTTATGATATCCAGCCTGTTCAACCTCTCTTTCGTGTCATCTGAAATTCCCATAGATTGGAAAGCAGCTGCAGTCATCCCCCTCTTCAAAGGGGGGGACACTCTTGACCCAAACTGCTACAGACCTATATCTATCCTACCCTGCCTTTCTAAGGTCTTCGAAAGCCAAGTCAATAAACAGATTACCGACCATTTAGAATCCCACCATACCTTCTCCGCTATGCAATCTGGTTTCAGAACTGGTCATGGGTGCACCTCAGCCACGCTCAAGGTCCTAAACGATATCCTAACCGCCATCGATAAGAAACAATATTGTGCAGCCGTATTCATTGACCTGGCCAAGGCTTTCGACTCTGTCAATCACCACATCCTCATCGGCAGACTCGATAGTCTTGGTTTCTCAAATGATTGCCTCGCCTGGTTCACCAACTACTTCTCTGTTCAGTGTGTCAAATCGGAGGGCCTGTTGTCCGGGCCTCTGGCAGTCTCTATGGGGGTGCCACAGGGTTCAATTCTTGGACCGACTCTCTTCTCTGTATACATCAATGATGTCGCTCTTGCTGCTGGTGAGTCTCTGATCCACCTCTACGCAGACGACACCATTCTGTATACTTCTGGCCCTTCTTTGGACACTGTGTTAACAACCCTCCAGACGAGCTTCAATGCCATACAACTCTCCTTCCGTGGCCTCCAATTGCTCTTAAATACAAGTAAAACTAAATGCATGTTCTTCAACCGATCGCTGCCTGCACCTGCCCGCCAGTCCAACATCACTACTCTGGACGGTTCTGACTTAGAATATGTGGACAACTACAAATACCTAGGTGTCTGGTTAGACTGTAAACTCTCCTTCCAGACTCACATCAAACATCTCCAATCCAAAGTTAAATCTAGAATTGGCTTCCTATTTCGCAACAAAGCATCCTTCACTCATGCTGCCAAACATACCCTTGTAAAACTGACCATCCTACCGATCCTCGACTTCGGCGATGTCATTTACAAAATAGCCTCCAATACCCTACTCAACAAATTGGAAGCAGTCTATCACAGTGCCATCCGTTTTGTCACCAAAGCCCCATATACTACCCACCACTGCGACCTGTACGCTCTCGTTGGCTGGCCCTTGCTTCATACTCGTCGCCAAACCCACTGGCTCCAGGTCATCTACAAGACCCTGCTAGGTAAAGTCCCCCCTTATCTCAGCTCGCTGGTCACCATAGCAGCACCCACCTGTAGCACGCGCTCCAGCAGGTATATCTCTCTGGTCACCCCCAAAACCAATTCTTCTTTTGGCTGCCTCTCCTTCCAGTTCTCTGCTGCCAATGACTGGAATGAACTACAAACATCTCTGAAACTGGAAACACTTATCTCCCTCACTAGCTTTAAGCACCAGCTGTCAGAGCAGATCACAGATTACTGCACCTGTACATAGCCCATCTATAATTTAGCCCAAACAACTACCTCTCCCTCTACTGTATTTATTTATTTATTTATTTTGCTCCTTTGCACCCCATTATTTCTATCTTTACTTTGCACATTCTTCCACTGCAAATCTACCATTCCAGTGTTTTACTTGCTATATTGTATTTACTTCGCCACCATGGCAGTTTTTTTTGCCTTTACCTCCCTTATCTCACCTCATTTGCTCACATTGTATATAGACTTCTTTTTCTACTGTATTATTGACTGTATGTTTGTTTTACTCCATGTGTAACTCTGTGTTGTTGTACGTGCCTAACTGCTTTGCTTTATCTTGGCCAGGTCGCAATTGTAAATGAGAACTTGTTCTCAACTTGCCTACCTGGTTAAATAAAGGTGAAATAAATAAATAAATACACACAGGAGCTTCATCATGGTGACTGTACATGATACACACAGGAGCTTCATCATGGTGACTGTACATGATACACACAGGAGCTTCATCATGGTGACTGTACATGATACACACAGGAGCTTCATCATGGTGACTGTACATGATACACACAGGAGCTTCATCATGGCGACTGTACATGATACACACAGGAGCTTCATCATGGTGACTGTACATGATACACACAGGAGCTTCATCATGGCGACTGTACATGATACACACAGGAGCTTCATCATGGTGACTGTACATGATACACACAGGAGCTTCATCATGGCGACTGTACATGATACACACAGGAGCTTCATCATGGTGACTGTACATGATACACACAGGAGCTTCATCATGGTGACTGTACATGATACACACAGGAGCTTCATCATGGTGACTGTACATGATACACACAGGAGCTTCATCATGGTGACTGTACATGATACACACAGGAGCTTCATCATGGTGACTGTACATGATACACACAGGAGCTTCATCATGGTGACTGTACATGATACACACAGGAGCTTCATCATGGCGACTGTACATGATACACACAGGAGCTTCATCATGGTGACTGTACATGATACACACAGGAGCTTCATCATGGCGACTGTACATGATACACACAGGAGCTTCATCATGGTGACTGTACATGATACACACAGGAGCTTCATCATGGCGACTGTACATGATACACACAGGAGCTTCATCATGGCGACTGTACATGATACACACAGGAGCTTCATCATGGCGACTGTACATGATACACACAGGAGCTTCATCATGGCGACTGTACATGATACACACAGGAGCTTCATCATGGTGACTGTACATGATACACACAGGAGCTTCATCATGGCGACTGTACATGATACACACAGGAGCTTCATCATGGTGACTGTACATGATACACACAGGAGCTTCATCATGGCGACTGTACATGATACACACAGGAGCTTCATCATGGTGACTGTACATGATACACACAGGAGCTTCATCATGGTGACTGTACATGATACACACAGGAGCTTCATCATGGTGACTGTACATGATACACACAGGAGCTTCATCATGGTGACTGTACATGATACACACAGGAGCTTCATCATGGCGACTGTACATGATACACACAGGAGCTTCTGATGGGAGATCCGTTAGAGGGAATGGGCAGAGAGAGGGGGAGGAGGGCTGTTTCTCCCATCCCAGATTCATTCAACACTCATCCTCTATAAGGCTGGAGAATCAACTTCTGAAGGTGGCATAAGCATCAATAGGACTCTTATTCTACACAATTAACAGCCTGAAGATCAATACACTCCTATACCCAGAATGCACCATGCTCCATGGTAGCTACAGTATGGATGTCAATGAAGACACTACAAATACACTACAATCGACTCCTTATAATGTACTGCAAGGGAATGCCGTCAATGCATGCAATATAAACTGGAGCATGCAGATATCCAGAGAAGTTTGCACTTATCCAATATGCACGGTAGCTCACACGCTCATGGATAGCTCATGGTTGCTTACGATCTGAAGGATTTTGACAGAGACCCGACCCCTTCAATACTTCCCCTTTGCTGTGGTTTCTACAATCCTACAGGCCTACAGACCAACACCTCAACCATTCAAAGCCTGGCAATTACAATACATGTTGATGTGGTTAATAAAACAGACTCCTTTCGGTCGGTCTGCTTTGTGAATGAATGTAGTTATCTTGCTCAATGGATCTTGCTTAATGTATGTATGAAGAGCTTTACTTTGTCCATACTAAAAGCCAAATAAAGCAAATGAGATAGGAACTGTGTTCATTGACATTCAGACATTTCCAACATGTTACTGATGAGGCAACACTTCATCTAATCTTATAGGATGATGACTTGAAGAAAACGTTTTTCTGCATCAAAAGGAAAAACAGAATAAGATCTTATACATGTAATACATTTGATTTCCAAATATGCCTGTGTACAGTATTAACATTATCTGTCCACTTCTTGATCTTGTGACTTGTGGCTGAAACTCAAACGAGCTGCCTGTGAGAACGAGAAGCTGATTTAAAACTCAAACCCAGCTGGATATACAGTAGTTAGATCACCAGGCCAGTCTGTTCTCATGCCTTGCTCCTGTACTGACCCTCAGACTAAACCTGCCAGCATCACATGGACTAAACTCTAGAATGGAAAGAGACCTGAGATTTCATTAACCCAGAGTGATCTCTACAGAGACAGAGTGGAGATGTTTGATACTGAGAACTCTCCTGGAAACCTCTGTCCTCCTCTCAGAGCTCACTGAGAAGGATCAGGGAGATTACAGGTGTATAATCAATATTATAAACTGGGTGGTTTGAGCCCTGAATGCTGATTGGCTGACAGCCGTGGTACATCAGACCATATACCACGGGTTTGAAAAAACATATTTTTTTACTGCTCTAATTCCGTTGGTAAACAGTTTATAATAGCAATAAGGCAACTCGGGGGTTTGTGGTATATGGCCAATATACCACAGCTAAGGGCTGGGTCCAAGAACTGCCCTTAGCCGTGGTATATTGGACATATATTTGTAAGTCGCTCTGGATAAGAGCGTCTGCTAAATGACTTAAATGTAAATGTAAATATACCACACCCCCTCGGGCCTAATTGCTTAAATAGAGAATACAGAGACATCACTCTTTATGTTAAAGGTAAGACACCTGATTCTGATCTAGCCTTTTCATTTATTTGTATGTATATTTAATTTCATTTTAAATAATCAATTTTACACCAAATCCATTAGAAAGTCAAGACATCATGATTACGAAACACTTCTGCAAAGGATGTCAATTGTCACTAAAATACAGAGTCTTTATCTGACTCCCTGACCAGAGCCATTATCATACATCTCTGTCCCAGATCTGGCAGTAGCATAGAGTGTAGCCTACTAGACCAAACACAATGTCTTCATAAACACTCATGACAACGATTATCATTTGAAAGGCATTAAAATATTTTGCCTCTAGAAAGTGGCCATACCTGTTGTAACAGTGTCTCTAAAAGTGCTTCTGCCGTGGAAAAAAAAAATTTGATCATCTCCTCTCACATTATAGACCATACAACCACCATATCTACCAACACCCAACCAATAACAACCACTACCCAACCAACAACAACCACTACCCAACCAACAACAATCACCACCCAACCAACAACAACCACTACCCAACCAAAAACAACCACTACCTAACCAACAACCACTACCCAACCAACAACAATCACCACCCAACCAACAACCACTACCCAACCAACAACAACCACTACCCAACCAACAACAACCACCAAACCACCATATTTAACAACACCCAACCAACAACAACCACTAACCAACCAACAACAACCATTACCCAACCAAAAACCACCCAACCAACAACAACCACTACCCAACCAACAACAACCTCTACCCAACCAACAACAACCACCACCCACCCAACCAACAACAACCAGGGACTGCAGTTGAAAATTAGCCGGCTGGCTAAAACCGTCACTTTTACTGAAACGTTGATTAATGTGCACTGTCCCTGTAGAAATAAAATAAACTCAACTCAACCACCCAACCAACAACAACCACCCAACCAACAACCACCACCCAACCAACAACAACCACCCAACCAACCAACAACCACCACCCAACCAACAACCACCACCCAACCAACAACCACCACCCAACCAACAACAACCACCCAACCAACAACCACCACCCAACCAACAACAACCACCCAACCAACAACAACCACCCAACCAACAACAACCACCCAACCAACAACAACCACCCAACCAACAACAACCACCCAACCAACAACCATCACCCAACCAACAACAACCACCCAACCAACAACAACCACCCAACCAACAACCACCACCCAACCAACAACAACCACCCAACCAACAACAACCACCCAACCAACAACCATCACCCAACCAACAACCATCACCCAACCAACAACAACCACCCAACCAACAACAACCACCCAACCAACAACAACCACCCAACCAACAACAACCACCCAACCAACAACAACCACCCAACCAACAACAACCACCCAACCAACAACCATCACCCAACCAACAACCATCACCCAACCAACAACAACCACCCAACCAACAACAACCACCCAACCAACAACCATCACCCAACCAACAACAACCACCCAACCAACAACAACCACCCAACCAACAACCATCACCCAACCAACAACAACCACCCAACCAACAACCATCACCCAACCAACAACAACCACCCAACCAACAACAACCACCCAACCAACAACCATCACCCAACCAACAACAACAACCGCCCAACCAACAACCACCACCCAACCAACAACAACAACCGCCCAACCAACAACAACAACCAGCCAACAACAACCACCCAACCAACAACAACCGCCTAATCATTTTTTTTTTTTAAACACAACAACCACTACCCAACCAACATCAATCACCACCGAACCAACAACAACCACTACCCAACCAACAACAACCAACACCCAACCACCCAACCAACAACCACCCAGCCAACAACAACCACCTAACCAACAACAACCAACAACACCAACAACAACCACCCAACCAACAACAACCGCCCAACCAACAACAACAACCAACCAACAACAACCGCCTAATCAAAAAAAAAAAAACACAACAACCACTACCCAACCAACATCAATCACCACCGAACCAACAACCACTACCCAACCAACAACAACCACTACCCAACCAACAACAACCACTACCCAACCAACAACAACCAACACCCAACCAACAACAACCACTACCCAAGCAACAACAACCACTACCCAACAAACAACAATCACCACCCACCCACCCAACCAACAACCACCCAGCCAACAACAACCACCTAACCAACAACAACCAACAACACCAACAACAACCACTACCCAAGCAACAACAACCACTACCCAACAAACAACAATCACCACCCACCCACCCAACCAACAACCACCCAACAAACAACAACCACTACCCAACCAAAAACAACCACTACCCAACCAACAACCACCATATCAACCAACACCTAACCAACAACAAACACTAACCAACCAACAACAACCACTACCCAACCAACAACAACCACTACCCAACCAACAACAACCACCAACCAACCACCCAACCACCCAACCACCATATCAACCAACACCCAACCAACAACAACCACTAACCAACCAACAACAACCACTACCCAAACAACAACAACCACCAACCAACCACCCAACCAACAACAACCACCCAACCAACAAGCATAGGTAAGTGCCAATACATAATTACATACTCATTATGATATAGCAACTCCATGAGAACATTATAATACAATTTCAGAAGGAACGATTTTACACACATACACATGGCTTGATATTGCATGTACAGTAACATTTTAACAGAGACCAGACACCTCCTGTACTTCTCCTTTAGTATTGTGTCAGCGCTCATTGCGGTCATTGTGGTCATAGCAGTCATTGTGGTTATAACAGTCATTGCGGTTATAGCAGTCACTGTGGTTATAGCAGTCATTGTGGTTCTAGCAGTCATCGTGGTTATAGCAGTCATCGTGGTGATAGCAGTCATCGTGGTTATAGCAGTCATCGTGGTTATAGCAGTCGCTGTGGTTATAGCAGTCATTGTGGTTATAGCAGTCATTGTGGTTCTAGCAGTCACTGTGGTTATAGCAGTCATTGTGGTTATAGCAGTCACTGTGGTTATAGCAGTCATTGTGGTTATAGCAGTTATTGTGGTTCTAGCAGTCATTGTGGTTATAGCAGTCATCGTGGTTATAGCAGTTATTGTGGTTATAGCAGTCATTGTGGTTATAGCAGTCATTGTGGTTATAGCAGTCATCGTGGTTATAGCAGTCATTGTGGTTCTAGCAGTCATTGTCGTTATAGCAGTTATTATGGTTATAGCAGTCATTGTGGTTCTAGCAGTCATTGTGGTTCTAGCAGTCATCGTGGTTATAGCAGTCATCGTGGTTCTAGCAGTCATCGTGGTTCTAGCAGTCATCGTGGTTATAGCAGTTATTGTAGTTATAGCAGTCATTGTGGTTCTAGCAGTCATTGTGGTTCTAGCAGTCATCGTGGTTCTAGCAGTCATTGTGGTTATAGCAGTCATCGTGGTTATAGCAGTCATTGTGGTTATAGCAGTCATTGTGGTTATAGCAGTTATTGTGGTTCTAGCAGTCATTGTGGTTCTAGCAGTCATCGTGGTTCTAGCAGTCATTGTGGTTATAGCAGTCATCGTGGTTATAGCAGTTATTGTGGTTATAGCAGTCATTGTGGTTCTAGCAGTCATTGTGGTTATAGCAGTCATCGTGGTTATAGCAGTCATTGTGGTTCTAGCAGTCATTGTGGTTATAGCAGTTATTATGGTTCTAGCAGTCATTGTGGTTCTAGCAGTCATTGTGGTTCTAGCAGTCATCGTGGTTATAGCAGTTATTGTGGTTCTAGCAGTCATTGTGGTTCTAGCAGTCATTGTGGTTCTAGCAGTCATCGTGGTTATAGCAGTTATTGTGGTTATAGCAGTCATTGTGGTTCTAGCAGTCATTGTGGTTCTAGCAGTCATCGTGGTTATAGCAGTCATTGTGGTTATAGCAGTCATTGTGGTTATAGCAGTTATTGTGGTTATAGCAGTCATTGTGGTTCTAGCAGTCATTGTGGTTATAGCAGTCATCGTGGTTATAGCAGTTATTGTGGTTCTAGCAGTCATTGTGGTTATAGCAGTCATCGTGGTTCTAGCAGTTATTGTGGTTCTAGCAGTCATTGTGGTTATAGCAGTCATCGTGGTTATAGCAGTTATTGTGGTTCTAGCAGTCATTGTGGTTATAACATTGTTACTGAAGAAGAGGAGCAGAGCAGCTGGACCAGATGTCAAACTGTCTGATGATGTGAATTACAGTATGTTAATCAAACTGAAACTGAAACTGTCAATATCAGATAACTTTTAAGTTTATGTCTACATTTAGCATATTTAGTTGTTTTTTATAAGTGTATGTTTTTTGTTCTATGATATTGTATATCAGGTTTGATCTATCTTTAGTTTGGTAGTTTTAGGTCTATTTCTGATATGTGTCCTTTTTAAAACCAAGTGAAGTGGGTTGATTTTCTCAAAGCATACAGCTAATATGTATTTTATTGTATTGAGTATAAATTAAACAAGTAAATGATGTAAACTGGGTTTGTGCTAAGTTCTAAGACACTGGGTTATTATCTGTCATTAGTCATTAGTTATTATCTGTCATGTGTATGGGTGCATACTGTATAGAACAAGAGCTGGAAATTAAACAGTAATAAACATACACCTGATTAAAAGTAAGAATGATATTCCACAGAAAAGTCCACTCTTCAGCAGAGACAGAAGGATGGCCTGCAGTTCCCTGCCACAGGATGTGTTTTAGGTGGCATAGCATGACATTCTCACACTCATCTAACATTGTGCACGGAAAGCTGAAACTGGCTAACAAATAGCTCACTGTGGGTTCAGAGCCTGCATACAGAGAGAAACCTAAGAGAAACCTCCCGTGTCTTCTCTGGTCTTATTCCAAAAACAGTCTGTTTGCTATGAACAGTCCTGACTTGACTTTAAACAGCCCTGCTGTCTGACCTCATACTGGCTGACGATGGCTGAGAAGGCGGGCGAGGTCCGGCAGCTTTCGTCCAGCAGGCTCATGCTGCGGTCGTAGTGACCAATGTAGGCCGTGAAGACCACAAACTCCAACTTCCTGGATAGGATGACATCCGCAATCCTCTGGCTCTCTTCCCTGAAGGAAGAGAAAGAATGGTATGAAGACAAATGAAGGATTGCACACTAGACACTGTGCTCAGTATGCAGCAGACACATGGTCCATCTGATCTGATGAATGACCTCTGTGCTGCATTGATGTGTGTTCTGTCGGTCATGAGTACTGTGTGTGTCGGCTGTGTGTGTGTGTGTGTGTGTGTGTGTGTGTGTGTGTGTGTGTGTGTGTGTGTGTGTGTGTGTGTGTGTGTGTGTGTGTGTGTGTGTGTGTGTGTGTGTGTGTGTGTGTGTGTGTGTGTGTGTGTGGTGTAGAGTCTGCAGTGTCTCACCACTGTCGGATGCGGTTCTCTAACTCGGTGAGGATTCTGCGGTGCAGAGTGTAAACATCAGGCAGCTTGTTGAGGATCTCCCTTAGCCTCTCCTCCTCCAGCACAGGATCTCCCTCATCCCCTACTGCAGCCCCCACCGCCTCCCTGAAGTCCTGACACAGAGATGAACATGATTTGATTATATGGGTTATTAACATACTGTACATGACACACACTCATTTTATGAAGTCAATCAGTGCTGCCAGCCCTATGGCTGGAAGAGTCCTCCATTCACACAACAAAAATGTGAATCTCTGAGCATTATGTCGGTCTGTCTGTCTGTCGGTCATGATGTCTATTTTTAGACAGACTGCTAATGACTGCATGAGGCAGCCAGTTAGCTCCTATAATGTACAGAGCCAGAGCACTAGATTATCTCCATAAGCCATAAGATGTAGGCCTGCTATGGTACATGTATGTTTACTTGCCTACATATACAGAAGTATAGCGCAGTACCCTATCAATGACTGCAATAGGGGCATTGCCACATTTTGTGATGGAATTTTCATTACATCTTTTTTTATTTATTTATTTAACCTTTATTTAACCAGGTAGGCAAATTGAGAACACGTTCTCATTTACAATTGCGACCTGGCCAAGATAAAGCAAAGCAGTTCGACACATACAACAACACATAGTTACACATGGAGTAAAACAAACATATAGTCAATGATACAGTGAAAAAAAATAAGTCTATATACAATGTGAGCAAGTGAGGTGAGATAAGGGAGGTGAAGGCAAACAAATATATGTATAAATAAATAAAAATATAAAAAGGCCATGGTGGCGAAGTAAATACAACACAGCAAGTAAAATAAAAACTAAAAACACTGGAATGGTTGGTTTGCAGTGGAAGAAAGCGCAAAGTAGAGACAGAAATAATGGGGTGCAAAGGAGCAAAATAAATAAATAAATACAGTAGGTAAAGAGGTAGTTGTTTGGGCTAAATTATAGATGGGCTATGTACAGGTGCAGTAATCTATGAGCTGCTCTGACAGCTGGTGCTTAAAGCTAGTGAGGGAGATAAGTGTTTCCAGTTTCAGAGATTTTTGTAGTTCGTTCCAGTCATTGGCAGCAGAGAACTGGAAGGAGAGGCGGCCAAAGGAAGAATTGGTTTTGGGGGTGACCAGAGAGATAAACCTGCTGGAGCGCGTGCTACAGGTAGGTGTTGCTATGGTGACCAGCGAGCTGAGATAAGGGGGGACTTTACCTAGCAGGGTCTTGTAGATGACCTGGAACCAGTGGGTTTGGCGACGAGTATGAAGCGAGGGCCAGCCAACGAGAGTGTACAGGTCGCAGTGGTGGGTAGTATATGGGGCTTTGGTGACAAAACGGATGGCACTGTGATAGACTGCATCCAATTTATTGAGTAGGGTTTTGGAGGCTATTTTGTAAATGACATCACCGAAGTCGAGGATTGGTAGGATGGTCAGTTTTACAAGGGTATGTTTGGCAGCATGAGTGAAGGATGCTTTGTTGCGGAATAGGAAGCCAATTCTAGATTTAACTTTGGATTGGAGATGTTTGATGTGAGTCTGGAAGGAGAGTTTACAGTCTAACCAGACACCTAGGTATTTGTAGTTGTCCACATATTCTAAGTCAGAGCCGTCCAGAGTAGTGATGTTGGACAGGCGGGCAGGTGCAGGCAGCGATCGGTTGAAGAGCATGCATTTAGTTTTACTTGTATTTAAGAGCAATTGGAGGCCACGGAAGGAGAGTTGTATGGCATTGAAGCTCGCCTGGAGGGTTGTTAACACAGTGTCAAAAGAAGGGCCAGAAGTATACAGAATAGTGTCGTCTGCGTAGAGGTGGATCAGAGAATCACCAGCAGCAAGAGCGACATCATTTATGTATACAGAGAAGAGAGTCGGTCCAAGAATTGAACCCTGTGGCACCCCCATGGAGACTGCCAGAGGCCCGGACAACAGACCCTCCGATTTGACACACTGAACTCGATCAGAGAAGTAGTTGGTGAACCAGGCGAGGCAATCATTAGAGAAACCAAGGCTGTCGAGTCTGCCGATGAGGATGTGGTGATTGACAGAGTCAAAAGCCTTGGCCAGGTCAATGAATACGGCTGCACAGTATTGTTTCCTATCGATGGCGGTTAAGATATCGTTTATGACCTTGAGCGTGGCTGAGGTGCACCCATGACCAGCTCTGAAACCAGATTGCATAGCGGAGAAGGTATGGTGGGATTCGAAATGGTCGGTAATCTGTTTGTTGACTTGGCTTTCGAAGACCTTAGAAAGGCAGGGTAGGATAGATATAGGTCTGTAGCTGTTAGGGTCAAGAGTGTCCCCCCCTTTGAAGAGGGGGATAACCGCAGCTGCTTTCCAATCTTTGGGAATCTCAGACGACACGAAAGAGAGGTTGAAAAGGCTAGTAATAGGGGTGGCAACAATTTCAGCAGATAGTTTTAGAAAGAAAGGGTCCAGATTATCTAGCCCGGCTGATTTGTAAGGGTCCAGATTTTGCAGCTCTTTTAGAACATCAGCTGACTGTATTTGGGAGAAAGAGAAATGGGGAAGGCTTGGGCGAGTAGCAGAGGGGAGGGCAGTGCTGTTGTCCGGGGTAGGGGTAGCCAGGTGGAAAGCATGGCCAGCCGTAGAAAAATGCTTATTGAAATTCTCAATTATAGTGGATTTGTCGGTGGTGACAGTGTTTCCTATCTTCAGAGCAGTTGGAAGCTGGGAGGAGGTGTTCTTATTCTCCATGGACTTTACAGTGTCCCAGAACTTTTTTGAATTTGTGTTGCAGGAAGCAAATTTCTGCTTGAAAAAGCTAGCCTTGGCTTTTCTAACTGCCTGTGTATACTGGTTTCTAGCTTCCCTGAAAAGTTGCATATCACGGGGGCTGTTCGATGCTAATGCAGAACGCCATAGGATGTTTTTCTGTTGGTTAAGGGCAGTCAGGTCAGGAGAGAACCAAGGGCTATATCTGTTCCTGGTTCTAAATTTCTTGAATGGGGCATGCTTATTCAAGATGGTGAGGAAGGCATTTTTAAAAAATGTCCAGGCATCCTCTACTGACGGGATGAGATCAATATCCTTCCAGGATACCTCGGCCAGGTCGATTAGAAAGGCCTGCTCGCTGAAGTGTTTCAGGGAGCGTTTGACAGTGATGAGTGGAGGTCGTTTGACCGCTGACCCATTACGGATGCAGGCAATGAGGCAGTGATCGCTGAGATCTTGGTTGAAAACAGCAGAGGTGTATTTGGAGGGCAAGTTTGTTAGGATGATATCTATGAGGGTACCCGTGTTTACGGAATTGGGGTGGTACCTGGTAGGTTCATTGATAATTTGTGTGAGATTGAGGGCATCAAGCTTAGATTGTAGGGTGGCTGGGGTGTTAAGCATGTTCAAATTTAGGTCGCCTAGCAGCACGAGCTCTGAAGATAGATGGGGGGCAATCAGTTCACATATAGTGTCCAGAGCACAGCTGGGGGCAGAGGGTGGTCTATAGCAGGCGGCAACGGTGAGAGACTTGTTTTTAGAGAGGTGGATTTTTAAAAGTAGAAGTTCAAATTGTTTGGGAACAGACCTGGATAGTAAAACAGAACTCTGCAGGCAATCTTTGCAATAGATTGCAACACCGCCCCCTTTGGCCGTTCTATCTTGTCTGAAAATCTTGTAGTTGGGGATGAAAATGTCAGAATTTTTGGTGGTCTTTCTAAGCCAGGATTCAGACACGGCTAAAACATCCGGGTTGGCAGAGTGTGCTAAAGCAGTGAACAAAACAAACTTAGGGAGGAGGCTTCTAATGTTAACATGCATGAAGCCAAGGCTATTACGGTTACAGAAGTCATCAAAAGAGAGCGCCTGGGGAATAAGAGTGGAGCTAGGTACTGCAGGGCCTGGATTCACCTCTACATCACCAGAGGAACAGAGGAGGAGTAGGATAAGGGTACGGCTAAAAGCTATGAGAATTGGTCGTCTAGAACTTCTAGAGCAGAGAGTAAAAGGAAGTTTCTGGGGGCGATAAAATAGCTTAAAGGAATAATGTACAGACAAAGGTATGGTAGGATGTGAATACAGTGGAGGTAAACCTAGGTATTGAGTGATGATGAGAGAGATATTGTCTCTAGAAACATCATTGAAACCAGGTGATGTCATCGCATATGTGGGTGGTGGAACTGTGAGGTTGGATATGGTATAGTGAGCAGGGCTAGAGGCTCTACAGTGAAATAAGCCAATAAACACTAACCAGAACAGCAATGGACAAGGCATATTTACATTAAGGAGAGGCATGCTTAATCGAGTGATCAATAAGGGTCCAGTGAGTAGAGGTTGGTTGGGGTCACGGCGATCCAGACAGCTGGCCGGGTAGATGGCTATCGGTAGCAAGATAGCATAGGATGGAGGTCTATTTGTAGATACCTCGTGCGTTTCCGTCGGTAGGTTAGTGGGGTTCCGTGTGGTAGAGGGGATCAATCCAAATTGGCAAAATAGATATAGTGACCCAAGAAAAAAATAAAAAAAATAAATAATAATAATAATTGTCCGATATACTTATTCAGATAGCAGCCGATAAGACAGCTAACGGTTAGCGGGCCCCAGATGAGCGTTCAGGTAACGTCGGGACGGAGGTGCCAGTTGGATAACTCCCTCGGGCAGATAACGTCGGCAGTCAGTCGTGAAGGCCCGGTGGGGCTCCGTATCTGCAGCAACAAAAAAAGAAAAGAAAAAATAGAAAAACGGGTCCGGATAGGTGACTGTAGCCCAGGAATGGCTGATGGAACTCCTCAGCTGGCTAGCTCCGGAATGATTTGAGTTTGCTCCGGGATCGACGTAAGCCAATAGTCACACGGTTTGCAGCTAGCTAGCTGCAAATGTCCAGAGCCTGCGGCTGAAATCCGGGGAAACTGAGAGAAAAAAAGTCCCGGAATGCTCCGGTCCGAGTCGCGTTGCACAAAAGTGCCGGTAGATTATCGAGCTAAAGGAATAGCTGATGACCACAAAACGTGGGCAGCTGAAACACCAACGCTAGCCAGCAAACCAGCTAATTTCTGGGCAGCTACAGATTAACTTCTGGCTAGCTATCGGATAGCTTCTGGTTAGCTTTCTGGCTAGCTTCTGAATTAGCCCCTGGCTAGCTTCCACGGTGGATTTTCAGATTTGAGGTAAATAATACTTTTTTGTAATTGGTGAAGCGGGTTGCAGGAAAGCTTTTGCAGGAAAGCTTTTGTAGTTGAGTTCTTGGATAATAAAATATATAAAAGATATGCGAAGAAAGGTGTAAATATATATATATACAGGACACGACAATACGAAACAGAAATGACGTCTGAACTGCTAAGCCATCTTGGAATCCCAAGTATCTTACGATTACGTCTCTGATCACAACAACAGGTTCTCTTCTTTTCACCCAGAAATAATACACACTAAGTTTGCTGTGTCAATCCATTAACCATGATGAGCTGACCCACTTTTTGAAGCGCCTTACCAACCCCACCCTGGTTTCTCAGGAGAGGGGTGACAGACATTGTGATGTAATGCAGAGAGAAGTGCACCGAGATGAACTTTGACCCCAGAAGGGTTGCATTCCAAATCCCTTGCCTTCTTCTTGAAATGTGCAATGAACCACTTACCCTCCCCTAAAATAGGATAGTTGCTCTGCTGCTAAAAACTCTTCCACAGCTAGTGCAGACAGCACTGTTCTCCAGTCTGTAGGTAACCCTCCATTACATCATTCAAAGCCATCCCATTGATTCTATCTTGTCTGTGATTCACACTATTTGACTTTCCACAGACTAAAAAGTAGTTTGCCATTTGAACTCATGGCTGCTAGTGTTCCGACTACTATACTGCTGTACCAAGTACCAAACATATCGCTGTAGATTACCATCCTAACCCTTACTCCACATCTTCTGTATCTCTCTCCTACCCAGCTCATAGGGGCACTAAAAGACGACAGGTAGCTTTCTTGGAGCAGATTTTGCCCCATGAAAGTAAGGGGCAAAATCATCAATAAAAACATGTCAAGTTCAAAGACTTCTTGATACTTACCACCTGGAGAAGCTTGAGGGCTTTCACATGTCTGCAGAGAGAGAAATTGAGGCACTGTCAGGTTTCCATGTGCAGACAAATGTAAAAATGCATCAATTTCCAGGTTATTAAGGTGAAAGAACAAGGTGAAAGGGACACAACAATGTTACAGAGTTACAGTGATGCTGATCATTAGTGTTCTATGTCAGTGGTTCCCAAACTTTTTATAGTCCCGTACCCCTTCAAACATTCAACCTCCAGCTGTGTACCCCCTCTAGCACCAGGGTCAGCGCACTGTCAAATGTTGTTTTTTGCCATCATTGTAAGCCTGCCACACACACACACACTATACGATACATTTATTAAACATAAGAATGAGTGTAGGTTTTTGTCACATCCCGGCTCGTGAGAAGTGACAAAGAGATCTTATAGGACCAGGGCACAAATAATAATATATTAATAATCAATACTTTTGCTCTTTATTTAACCATCTTACATATAAAACCTTATTTGTTCATCAAAAATTGTGGTTCGCGCCCGTGTCGGGGCGAGGGGACGGTCTAAAGTTATACTGTTACACACATAACTCTGCAATGTTGGGTTGTATTGAAGAGAGTCTCAGTCTTAAATCATTTCCCACACAGTCTGTGCCTGTATTTAGTTTTCATGCTAGTGAGGGCCGAGAATCCACTCTCACATAGGTACGTGGTTGCAAAGGGCATCAGTGTCTTAACAGCGTGATTTGCCAAGGCAGGAATCTCTGAGCGCAGCCCAATCCGGAAATCTGGCAGTGACTTCAGATTAAATAACATTTTCACAGAACCGCTTGTTGCAATTTCGATGAGGCTCTCTTGTTCAGATATCGGTAAGTGGACTGGAGGCAGGGCATGAAAGGGATAACGAATCCAGTTGTTTGGGTCACCCTTTCGGGAAAGTACCAGCGTAATTGCGCACCAAACTCACTCAGGTCCTTCGCTATATCACATTTGACATTGTCTGAGTTCATTTGCACACAAAAAATCATACAATGATGGAAAGACCTGTGTGTTGTCCTTGTTAATGCAGACAAAGAAGAGCTCCAAATTCTTAATCATAGCCTCAATTTTGTCCCGCACATTGAATATAGTTTCAGAGAGTCCCTGTAATCCTAGATTCAGATCATTCAGGTGAGAAAAAACATCACCCAGATAGGCCAGTCGTGTGAGAAACTCGTCATCATGCAAGCGGTCAGATAAGTGAAAATTATGGTCAGTAAAGACAACTTTAAGCTCGTCTCTCAATTTTAAAAAATGTGTCAATACTTTGCCAATGGTAACCAGCATTGTAAAAGCGTTACATGGTCGCTGCCCATATCATCGCATAGTGCAGAAAATACATGAGAGTTCAGGGGCCTTGCTTTAACAAAGTTAACCATTTTCACTGTAGTGTCCAAAACGTCTTTCAAGCTGTCAGGCATTCCCTTGGCAGCAAGAGCCTCTCAGTGGATGCTGCAGTGTACCCATGTGGCGTCGGGAGCAACTGCTGGCACGCGCATTACCATTCCACTATGTCCCCCTATCATGGCTTTTGCGCCATCAGTACAGATTTCAACATGAGCAGCAGCTTCCCGCGAGAGAGTAACGGTTAATGTGATTATTTGACTAGGCTACCTATATTTGACATTGCATTGTTATTTCGCTGAACACTAGATGGTTGAATTTTATTCTTGGCAGTGAAACGAGGCTACTCAGGCAAGAAATAAAACTCAGCCAAATGTATAGCCCCGTTGGAAAATATAAATGGACTGTTTGAAAATGTGCAAAAAATGAGAATCACATTTTTATTTGGCGTACCCCCTACAGCATTGCGCGTACCCCAGCTTGGGAATACCTGTTCTATGTGATACTCACAATCTCTCAGTGTCCACCAGCTCTTTGGCAATGTAGAAGGCTCTGGATCGACCGTCGCTCTGTCAAGAACAACATTATCACTAACAAATCTCTGTTGAATAGCAAACATAATACAATAGCAATATCTTAACTTATTTTTTAACACTCAAGCGGTCTCAAAGGTTTTGAAGTCTCACCTGTCTGCCATATGTGTTATCTTCTCCTCCCTCCTCCTCCTCCTCCTCAGAGGTGCGTCCTTGGTCCTCCTCCTCAGCTGTCCCTCCCCTCGCCTCACCCGATGACCCACCAGGGGGACCAACAGCTAGGGAGCACACGGTGTAGGGTTCTGTATAGGCACTGAATGGACAGGACCGAATCAGAGTATCAGTATACTGTAGTTCACACTTCACACACACAGGTCAACAAACACACACAGGTCAACAAACACACACAGGTCAACAAACACACACAGGTCAACAAACATACACAGGTCAACAAACACACACATACGTATCAACATATGAGAGTTTATTTCCAAAACACATTTGTGTTTTTTCACTAGAAATGATTGATTATGGGTATCATCACGTGTGTGTAAAATATTACTCTTCTCAGATTTTTTATTAATAGATTTTAGATGTATATTGAAATGTGTTTTATTTGCAAAATGCTATACACTGAGTGTACAAAACATTATGAACACCTAATCTTTCCATGACATAGACTGACAAGGTGAATCCAGGTGAAAGCTATGATCCCTTATTGATGTCCACTTCAATCCGTGTAGCTGAAGGGGAGGAGACAGGTTAAAGAAGAGAAGGATTTTTAAGCCTTGAGACTATTGAGACATGGATTGTGTATGTGTGCCATTCAGAGGGTCAATGGCAAGACAAAAGATGGGTGATGGGTTCAAAGTGCCTTTGAACGGGGTATGGTAGTAGGTGCACCGGTTTCTGTGTTTCAAGAACTGCAACACTGCTGGATTTTTTCATGCTCAAATGTTTCCCATGTGGGGCCTCCAGAGTGGCGCAGTGGTCTAAGGCACTGCATCGCAGTGCTTGAGGCGTCACTACAGATCCAGGTTCGATCCCGGGCTGTGAACAGCCGGCCATGTACGGGAGACCCATAAGGCGGCGCAGTGTAGGGTTTGGGCCTGGCTGGGATTTCCTAGTCCCATCGCACTCCAGCGACTCCTGTGACGGGCCAGGCGCCCGCACACTGACTTTGGTTGCCAGTTGTACAGTGTTTCCTCTGACACATTGGTGCAGCTGGCTTCCTGGTTAAGCGTGCAGTGCGGCTTGACAGAGTCATGTTTCGGAGGACTCTCGACCTTTGCCTCTCCTGAGTCCGTACGGGAGTTGCAGCGATTGGACAAGACTGCAACCACCAATTGGATATAATGAAATTGGGGAGAAAAAGGGGTAAAAGTTGAAATAAAAATTCAAAGAATGGTCCACCACCCAAAGGACATCCAGCCAACTTGAAATAACTGTGGGAAGCATTGGAGTCAACATGGGCCAGCATCCCTGTGGAACGCTTTGGACACCTTGTAGAGTCCATGCCCCGAGGAATTGAGGGTAAAAGAGAGGGGGGGTGCAACTCAATATTAACACTAACTATAAGTCGCACTGGATAAGAGCATCTGCTAAATGACCAAAATGTCAAATGTAAATGTCTATATAAAGATGTCATATTACTGTATTGATTAATAATAATAGAAATAATACTATATTGATGTCACAAATGTATCATTTCTAAGGTTCTCTATAAAAAAATGTAGTTATTTGTTACATTTGACTGTGTAAAACCTAGCAGTACTACTTATATAGTCTTGCAAAAAAACATAATTATTTGTCTCTCTGAAATGAAACCATCAAGTGATAGATTTCAAACAAATACTGTACATGTCTGTCATTAAACAACCCCATGCCATGATTAGATAATGTAAAAACACACCAATCTCTTTCATAAGTTCTTTAACAAAAAAAGCTAATTACCAACATTTCTGAAAATGGATATATAGCGTTTTGGAATGAATCTCTTCATATGTACAGTACATCAACAAACACACACACAGACAGTGCAATACCATAACATTTTTGTTGGTAAACTGAAATCTGGCAGATGATGAGGGAGAGAGAGACTGAGAGTGTGAGAGATAGAGAGAGAGAGAGAGAGAGAGAGAGAGAGAGAGAGAGAGAGAGAGAGAGAGAGAGAGAGAGAGAGAGAGAGAGAGAGAGAGAGAGAGAGAGAGAGAGAGAGAGAGAGAGAGAGAGAGGGAGAGAGAGAGGGAGAGAGAGGGAGCGAGAGGGAGCGAGAGGGAGCGAGAGGGAGCGAGAGAGAGAGAGAGAGATAGAGAGATAGAGAGAGAGGGAGCGAGAGAGGGGCAGTAGTGAACCCATCAAAGATATTGCTAAACCCAAGGACATTTACAGGGAGGAATTCATCGGATGGGCAGTGGATCAAATCCATAAAAGACAAAACTCTGATTGTTAGACAGATAAAAAATGATGAAACATAATAAAAAACATTCTTCAGATGAATATGAAGTCCGGAGACACAGTGAGACACAGCTTGTCTTCAGCTGGTGTCCATTTCCAAACCAACACAGAGAGATCTGGTAACGCGTCTTTATAGGAAATTAAGAGGAACATGTCAGATCAATGGAAAGGAGGATTAATCAACCCCAGAGTGATCTCTCATAGGCCACGGTGTCGCCAGTTGATGAATGGCTCATAAAACTCAAAGGCTCTTAGAGAAACGAATTAAAAACCATTTGTTCAGGAAGAGAACAATGACGGTGTTAGAGTAATGTTTCAAGATTCTATCTGCCCACTCCAACGCGCTGTATGTATGCCGTTTCAATCATTAATGTCTTTATCTACAGACCACAACATGAACTCTTATCTTCATACAGCTTTTTCATTGATATAAAGTCTATAAAGTTGTTTCAATACACTGAGTGCACTAAACATTAGGAACACCTGCTTTTTCCATGACATAGACTGGCAGGTGAATCAAGGTGAAAGCTATGATCCCTTATTGATGTCACCTGTTAAATCCACTTTAAAGAAGGATTTTTCAACATTGAGACAAATGAGACCTGGATAGTGCATGTGTGCCATTGCGAGGGTGAATGGGCAAGACAAAAGATTTAAGTGCCTTTTAACGGGTTATGGTAGTAAGTGCCAGGGCACCGGTTTTAGTGTGTCAAGAACTGCAACGCTACTGAGTTTTTCACACAACAGTTTCCTGTGTGCATCAAGAATGGTCCACCACCCAAAGAGTCAACATGGGCCAGCATCCCTGTGGAACTCCCTGTGCTCCTATGACTTGAGGCTGTTCTGATGGCAAAAGGGGGTGCAACTCAATGTTAGGAATGTGTTCCTACTGTTTTGTACACAGTTTATTTCAGTTTCCTCCACATAATTTGTCTCTTAGTTAGAGCAGTCCTACTCTCCTCTCTCCATAAAGCTTTATCTGTGAGATATATGACGCAGATGAATTGCACTCAACCGTCTGAGTTGACTTTATATGCCTCCATGTTAAAATACTGCTGTAATAATAGCAAAGCTACAGTATGTGGAGGACCATCAGAAGTATGGATAGCATGAATGTGAAATTATGACAATAGATAGACAATAGATTCAGCGTGGGGAGAGACCAATAAACCTTCTATAGTGCCTCCAGCGACACAGCCATACCCAGGCCATGGGATGGTACATGCTGACAGATGCACTTCTGCTGGGAGCCTGGGTGGATATGCTAATGATTGCGGCTCAGTGGGGAGTGTGCGCTAATGCTCTAATGACAACACATCTGTGAGTTAGCAGCGTGGCAGACCCCGGTGATTCTTATTGCTGTGACAGTGTGAATGATGTGCTTCACTGCATGCTCCAATGGGTTTAACACCACTGAAATGTACATTAGACAATTCTCCCAAAAAATTAACAACATGTATGGGGTTGCATTCTTTGCTTCTCACAGATAGGAAGTTACTACACTGAACAAAAATATACATGCAACATGTAAAGTTTTAGTCCCATCTTTTCTGAGCTGAAATAAAATAACCCAGAAATGTTCCATACACATAAATAGCCTATTTCTCTCAAATGGTGTGCACAAATTTGTTTACATCCCTGTTAGTGAGCATTTCTCCTTTGCCAAGATAATCCATCCACCTGACAAGTGTGGCATATCCAGAAGCTGATTAAACAGAATGTTCATTACACAGGTTGCACCTCGTGCTGGGGACAATACAAGGCCACATAAAATGTGCAGTTTTGTCACTCAACCCAATACCACAGATGTCTCAAGTTTTGAGGGAGCGTGCAATTGGCATGCTGACTGCAGGAATGTCCACCAGAACTGTTGCCAGATAATTTCATGTTCATTTCTCTACCATAAGCCGCCTCCAATGTCATTTTAGAGAATTTGTCACAACACAACTAATTGGCTCAAACTGATTAAAGAGGAAAGAAATTCCACAAATGAACTTTTAACAAGGCACACCGATTAATTGAAATGCATTCCAGGTGACTACCTCATGAAGCTGGTTGAGAGAATTCCAAGAGTGTGCAAAGCTGTCATCAAGGCAAAGGGTGGCTACTTTGAAGAATCTCAAATATATTTTATATTTACATTTGTTTAACAGTTTTTTGGTTACTACTTAATTCCATGTGTTATTACACAGTGTGATGTCTAAACTATTATTTATAGGTAGATAATGTATTTATTTATACATTTATTTCTATATATTTAAATTATTTGTAGAAAATAGTAAAAATAAAGAAAAACTCTTGAATGAGTAGGTTTATCCAAACTTTTGACTGGTACTGTATATAGCAGATTAGTACCTTCCCAGTTAATGCTAGTGCCATGGACCAAATCAGATCATTAAGTCAGTTCTCAGTTTTCAACCTCCAAATCATTTCCCACCAAAACCACTTCTTAATCTCAGCATGTTACAACTTCCGCACTCTGGCAACTCAAGGCAATAGCATCCCAGTCTCTGCAGCATTTGTGCTATGCTGTTTTAGGACAGCCGAAGGCTAAATCTACAGTGGCAAATTACAAAAGGAGAAAAACAATTATTCTTACCCGCTTCCCCAGGCTCTTTGTGAGCCTATTTGTTCCTTCTGCTGATAGTGGGAGGGTGAGTGGACACTGCTCAATGACCTTAAATATACTGAAGGATTTGGTTTATTGGATAGTAAGTATTCTACAGTGGCTAAAATAGTGAAAATAGATGTATAGAAGACTGGGGTACAAATCATGTTCAGTGCTGTTATTAATGCTATCACAAGAGGTGTAACACGGTGCTTGACTGTTTCTGCATTAAACACCACAAACAACTCAACCACATATTGGCTTAAGCAGACTGGCACCAAGGCTACTGGAGGTGTTAGGTCACCCTACTGTTACATCTCAACTTGGTGCACGCCAGTTGAGGTACAGTACTGTATGTACTGTAAGCCCTGTAAAGTCCCCCACCCCCTCTCTTGTTCGGCATTTCGCATAAACAGGGAAGTGGGCGCTCAAAGGCAGTACGATTCCTCCCACGGATGACCTGACAATGACCTCACAGGTTCCACACCCAGGCCTTCCTCCAGCCAACACCTAGCCTACAAACAGAGCCCCTGAGCACTGCTGACCAACCTCCACCCAACACCTACAGACAGAGCCCCTGACCACTGTTGACCAACCTCCGCCCAACACCTACAGACAGAGCCACGGACCACTGTTGACCAACCTCCGCCCAACACCTACAGACAGAGCCACGGACCACTGTTGACCAACCTCCGCCCAACAACTACAGACAGAGGCCCGGACCAGTGCTGACCAACCTCCACCCAACACCTACAGACAGAGCCCCGGACCACTGCTGACCAAACTCCGCCCAACACCTACAGACAGAGCCCCGGACCACTGCTGACCAACCTCCAACCCAACACCTACAGACAGAGCCCCGGACCACTGCTGACCAACCTCCACCCAACACCTACAGACAGAGCCCCGGACCACTGCTGACCAACCTCCACCCAACACCTACAGACAGAGCCCCGGACCACTGCTGACCAACCTCCACCCAACACCTACAGACAGAGCCCCGGACCACTGCTGACCAACCTCCACCCAACACCTACAGACAGAGCCCCTGACCACTGCTGACCAACCTCCACCCAACACCTACAGACAGAGCCACGGACCACTGCTGACCAACCTCCACCCAACACCTACAGACAGAGCCCCGGACCACTGCTGACCAACCTCCACCCAACACCTACAGACAGAGTCCCGGACCACTGCTGACCAACCTCCACCCAACACCTACAGACAGAGCCCCGGACCACTGCTGACCAACCTCCACCCAACACCTACAGACAGAGCCCCTGACCACTGCTGACCAACCTCCACCCAACACCTACACACAGAGCCCCTGACCACTGCTGACCAACCTCCACCCAACACCTACAGACAGAGCCCCGGACCAGTGCTGACCAACCTCCACCCAACACCTACAGACAGAGCCCCGGACCACTGCAGACCAACCTCCACCTAACACCTACAGACAGAGCCCCTGACCACTGCTGACCAACCTCCACCCAACACCTACAGACAGAGTCCCGGACCACTGCTGACCAACCTCCACCCAACACCTACAGACGGAGCCCCGGACCACTGCTGACCAACCTCCACCCAACACCTACAGACAGAGCCCCTGACCACTGCTGACCAACCTCCACCCAACACCTACACACAGAGCCCCTGACCACTGCTGACCAACCTCCACCCAACACCTACAGACAGAGCCCCGGACCAGTGCTGACCAACCTCCACCCAACACCTACAGACAGAGCCCCGGACCACTGCAGACCAACCTCCACCTAACACCTACAGACAGAGCCCCTGACCACTGCTGACCAACCTCCATCCAACACCTACACACAGAGCCCCTGACCACTGCTGACCAACCTCCATCCAACACCTACACACAGAGCCCCGGACCACTGCTGACCAACCTCCATCCAACACCTACACACAGAGCCCCTGACCACTGCTGACCAACCTCCACCCAACACCTACAGACAGAGCCCCGGACCACTGCTGACCAACCTCCATCCAACACCTACAGACAGAGCCCCGGACCACTGCTGACCAACCTCCGCCCAACACCTACAGACAGAGCCCCGGACCACTGCTGACCAACCTCCGCCCAACACCTACAGACAGAGCCCCGGACCACTGCTGACCAACCTCTACCCAACACCTACAGACAGAGCCTCTGACCACTGCTGACCAACCTCCATCCAACACCTACAGACAGAGCCCCTGACCACTGCTGACCAACCTCCCGCAGAAACTACAGTCTGATCCTTCTGACCATTACAAACTGATCAACAGCCAAATAGTCTGCTATGCACAATAAAGACAGTCAACATGTGCAGTCTAAACCCATATCAGTTCAAATGTTAGAGTAAAATACAGTAAGACGTGTGGTTGGTACAGGCAGTGGATCTCTGACCCTTTATTTGCAAACAATTTCATTTCAAATGTCTTAGTGCCAATGCATAATTTTAATGTGAACTGAACATCATTTGGATGCGTATGATGCAACAACACGCAACAGCATCACCAATTCAGAGGATTCCCAGAGTCCTGTGTATCAACACACCCTTATGATTACCTCCCATGCACCTCCAGAATAATAAACGTGGCTACTATGCTGAGGGCAACACATCATAGAGCACACAGAACACTCAGATTGTATCTCCCAATCCTGTTTCTGATTGGCTGGAGGGAAGAGGGATGACTCCAAAATGCTCTGACAATTAATCATCTGGGGAGGTCTGTATAATAAGGGTGCAGTACTGTGGGGGTGCAGGGGGAGGGGGGAGGGGGGAGGGGGTAATGTCAGCCCAGCACTGGAGATCATCCCCGCAAAAACCATAACAACAGTGAAGGTGTGAGGAGAATACTCTGCATTTCACACAGTTCACTTCACTATGGACTCAGCTTGTCCAACAAAACAGAATCCCTTGTCCACTGTCCAGCCCCACCAATCATGGGACTCGTAGGTAGGGGAGCGTTGGGTAAGTTGAAAAGATAATTTCATTCAGCATCACTCCGTCAAAAGAAATATAGTATTCTTTCTAACAAATATACCTACATATATTTCAGGATGTTGTGTATCCCTGGAAAAAAATCTGAATTCATGTAAACATTACTGTTTTGAAAACATAGCTTGTCCAAAAAAAGGGTATGGGGTAAGTTAAGCAGTGGTACAGGGTAAGTTAAGCCGCCTACAAATGTCTGTACTGAACAAAATATTACCACTACCTTTTTAAAACCATGTCTATCTTTATTTCCCAAATACAATTCAACACAATCACAATAGCTTTTTTGTCTTTTAATCATTTTAAGCATCTTTTAACACAGGCTGAACATCTAACAAATACTTTGTACTTTTTTCAAACACTTTTAACATAGGCCAGTCCCTATTGTTACCTCATATCCCAGCGATAAAGCCTTGCATATTACGCCTGCGAAGAAAACACTTCAATTTTCTCAACTTGCTATTGGCTCAACCATTGGCTCAACTTACCTCAAGGCAACAAAAAAAATACCATATTAGCCCATGCTAGGTTTAGGACCTCATATTGAAGCTTAAAGAGTGATGTATAGAACAATCTTAAAATTATCAAATCAAATGTTTTTGGTCACATACACATATTTAGCAGATGTTATTGTGGGTGTAGCGAAATGCTTTAGTTCCTACAGTAGTTCCAACAGCGCAATTGGAGCTAGGTTTAGACACAAGCATCATGAAACCTCAACACAATAAATTAATTTGACTTGGTGAAAATCTTTTCTTTTTTTTACCAAACTTGCTTAACACTGTTTCCATGTGGTTTCCTCCTTCACAGACTACATGAAATGATGACCTCTTCCAAAATATTTGGTCAAATGATACATTGTGTGTATGGTTTCCAACAAACAAGGGTGGCTCAACCTACCACTTTGGCTCAATTTACCCCACTCTCCCCTACCGTATCCCTTAGGTAGCCATCCAAGGCAGAAAAACTATGAACTGCCCAAATTAATTGTTATGTCTGTTCCTCAATGATTTATTCACTCCTACAGATGTAGTATCTTAATTTGAGCCAGTTTACTAAAGCAATAAATGTGAATTATTATGTGGATTATAATTAATGGAAATTTTTGCAGAGGTTGATACATTAAGGGAAAATCAAGTCTGAACTACAAGTTTTACATTTTGCACACACACACACACTAATAACACACACGTGCAAACTATACAACTTAAAGGTATAAACAAAAATGTCCCCATACCTTTCAGGCTCCTGCTCAGACGATTGAGCAATTCTCTCAAACCCAGGGAAGCTACTCATATCTACGTAACCATCGGTGTCATTGGCAGAAGACAGCGCCCGACTCGGATGATCAAAAAACTCTGCAAAGGCCCCCGGTCGTACAGGCCTCCGAGAGGGGATCTGGATGTTCTCATAGTCGGAGTTGAGAGTCTGGGCGGGGATATTCTCGTAGTCTGATGTGTCAGCGTTGGGGAAGGAGATGGAGCGGGGTTTAGTCAGGGGGATGGGGGTGAAGGGGGCGAGAGTGCGATCCTCGAAGGACTCTACCCGGGCCACGCTGCGGTTGAGGAAAGCCACAGAACCCCTTTTTCTTTTCCCGTCCTTATAGAACAGAAAGGTGGATGGGGACTCTGGAGAGCGCTGGGGCTTACTGGCTGTCCAGGACTTGAGCTGCGGGGAGCTGCCTGTGCTGCGCCTGTCTGAATCAAGGACCCTGGCAGGGCCATGGTGGCTGGACTCAGAGGAGGACCTGGAGGAGGACACGTTGATATCCACCAGCAGCTTGCTCTCCGTCTTTCTCCTGAATTTCAACATCAGGAAGCGCTTGAAGGAGGACTTCTTCTTCTTCTGCCTGTCTGGGGAGTCTCCCTCGATGAACAGGGACGGAAAGCTTTTGGTGATGGGCTTCTTGGTGATGTAGGCCAGCTCGAAGGGAGGAGGGATGTTCACCATTGATGTAGGGGTGGACAGGCCGCTGGAGGGCAGCGGGCTTCGCTGGGAGAAGCTTCCAGAAGAGCCCGTGACACACGGCAGAGAGAGGCTGTCCTCCCTACTCTCCCCCGGGGAACCCTGGCCCTCCCTGTACACACTTAGGGGAAGGTCCCGTCTCTCCATGGAGAAGGAGCGGGGGTACAGGAGAAAGCGATGTGGTTTGGATGAGCTCTTGGCCCGGGTTGAGTTTAACATGGGGCTGCTGCTCAACGCGGGTCCCCTCCGGTCCAATCCCACCTCGCAGTAGTTCTGAACATGGAACTCTGAGCCCGCCTCCTCAGGGACCGTCTCAGGTACATAACCAGGCACTTTCCCCGACAGCGACCGGGACCTGGTGACAATGGACTTCCTGTCAAAAGGCAGGAAATTCTCCCCTTCTGAGTCCAGGCCGGCCTCTTCGTAGACATGCTCATCACTGAGGTTCTCTTCTGTGTCTGTTGTCTCATCCAGGTAGGGAATGATGTGGCCCTCTAGGTCCTCCTCATCCCTGAACACATCAGAGTCATCTGGGGAGCGCAGCTGGCTGTCAGAGAACAACAAGACCTGGGAGGTGTCTGTGTCCGCTGGCACAGAGATGGACAGCAGCCTGAAACGGGGCTGGTTGTTACTCTGGTTAAAGAAAGCCTCCACCGTCTGGAATCCAGGCATCCTTCTCTGACATGAACCTGTCATGTTCTCCCTGTCATCATTATCATCGTCATCTATCTCAACGTAGTCCTCAGAGGAGACACACTCAATCTTCCCCATGTCGTCAGAGTCATCACACAGCGAGTCATTGTCACCTATGGCTGCATACTCACTGGGTTCCATGGTCTCTGTGGTGGCCAGTGAAGATTCCTCCGGAGTGCTCTCACTCTCTGCCAATCCGTGAACTTTGCCCTCTGTGGGGCACTGCTCTGGGTTCACGATGTCCTCAGTTGATATGTAATAAGGCTCCAGGCTGGGCTCAGCTGCTTCTTCCTCTGTGTCAAAGAGTTGATCTGCTTTATGGTGGCTTTGTTGGCACTCACCTCCTTCCATTTTGTACTGAATAGTCATGGGGTCTTTGTCAATGATGGAAAATGGTTGGTACCTTTCTACTCTCTCATTTGTAGGACCAATTACATTATTTCCATCGTCCTCCTGTAGGAAATTGTGAGGACTACCAGGGTTAGGTAAGGATTCCTCTGCTTCCTCCTCATCCTCCTTGAAGGATGAATGCTCTTGGGTAACAAGGTCCTCTTTGTTGTCTTTGATGAGGAGAGCTATGGGTTCCTCAGAAAGAGATTCTGTTACTTCGTCTGCTGTGCTATCAGCTGCTTCTTTTTCTTCCTCTCTTCGGCACTCCACCTCCTGCTCCCTCTCCTCCTCTACATCCCTCTCCTCTTTCCCAGGCCCAGTTTCACAGGGGTAGCATGCTGACTCCTCCTCCTCAATGCTGGTTATGGAGAGGTCGCACACCGAGAGGCCATCTTTGTCGGCCAGCGCCTCGCCTGCATAGCTGCCCTCAGCGTAGATGTCATCATTGATGTCCGAATCGATCATCTCCACCGTGTCCACTGAGTCAATTGTGAATCCAGCATTACTGACCGTCAGCATTTCCAAAGAATCCACCTCTGTTTGAACCCTGTCAGTTAACCTCCAGTCCTTCTCTTCCTCCTGCATCATCTTTTCCTCCTGTTCCCTCTGCTCTTCATACCCATTCTCATTGACCCCTGAACTGAGAGCGTCTGAGTAATACTGAGGTTCCACTGGCTCCTCCTCTAGCCCCTGCTCTCCACTCAGAGAGTCCTCTGGCTCGTTCTCCTGGTCCAGCTCCTCGCCTGAGGGCAGCAGGTCCCCGTTGGCGCACCCCTCCTGGCTGTTGTTGGAGAACAGGGAAGAGTCACGCCCCTCAAGGTCATGTGGTACTTTGGGTTTGGGGGCAATGAGAGGTTTGGGGCCCCTGGCTGAGGAGCAGGGCCGGGACATGAGTGGGGATGGCAGCTTGAAGGAGAGGTAACTCATAAGCTTTGGTTTAGGAGCAAGAGGAGGCTTCTTAAAATCTGAAAACAAAACAAAAGAGATCATCATTAGCGACTTCAATCAGAAATTGAATATTCAAAACATACAGGGGAGGAATCATGAGGTTAGCGATCTGCAGGAACAATGCATATAGCGTCAGAAGAGATTGAAATGCTGTAGGCTATCTTTAAATCAACTTTCATCATACTACCTCATATCATTATGAAAAGCATAGCCTAAGTTGTTTCTAACTATCTTTGTGCTGTGATAGCCTTCAAACAGATAAGGAACCTGGGAAGGGTATTGCAAGTGGAGACTTTTCTTAGAGGGACAAAAGTTACAACACTAAAGGATTTATTAAAGGATTTCCCCCAAGTCACTTCCTGCGATTCACTGGAGAGAAGCCCCTCTCAGACTGTTTTTGCTCCTTTGAAGGTGTGAGTATCAAAGGACAAAACAACAAAAGAAAACACATGACAGCACAACTGGTCAAACATGACCTCAACAGATCAATCAACTATATGATCTCCATCCTCTGAGGAAAACAGAACCCCTAGCTGGACCATGAAGAACCAATCAGATTCTCCATAAAGTTGCAATGTGACATGCATCATAGGCTGTGTTTAGACAGGCAGCCCAATTCTGATATTCTTTTCACTAATTGGTCTAATGCCATTGACAACCTTGTCATAAATCCATAATGGCATTATCAAAAGAATATCTGGTGTCAATAAAATCCTCATCACTCATGTGTTTAGATATACATATTATACTAGATATATTAGATGTACACTATATATACAAAAGTATGTGGACACCCCTTCAAATTATGGAATTTGGCTATTTGAGCCACAATGTTGCCGACAGGTGTATAAAATCGTGCACACAGCCATGCAAACTCCATAGACAAACATTGACAGTAGGAATGGCCCGTACTGAAGAGCTCAGCGACTTTCAACGTGGCACCGTCATAGGATTTCACCTTTCCAACAACTCAGTTTGTAACATTTCTGCCCAACTAGAGCTGCCCCGGTCAACTGTAAGTGCTTTTATTGTGAAGTGGAAACGTCTAGGAGCAACAACGGCTCAGCCGCGAGGTGGTAGGCCACAGAAGCTCACAGAACGGGGTCGCTGAGTACTGAAGCACGTAGCGCATAAAAATGATCTGTCCTCGGTTGGAACACTCACTACCGAGTTCCAAACTGCCTCTGGAAGCAACGTAAACACAAGAACTGTCCGTTGGGAGCTTCATGAAATGGGTTTCCATGGCCGAGCAGCCGCATACAAGCCTAAGATCACCATGCGCAATGCGAAGCTCGCCGCCATTGGACTCTGTTCTCTGGAGTTCTCTGGAGTGATGCATCACACTTCACCATCTGGCAGTCCGACAGACAAATCTGGTTTTGGCGGATACCAGGAGAACGCTACCTGCCAGAATCCATAGTGCCAACTGTAAAGTTTGGTGGAGGAGGAATAATGGTCTGGGGTTGTTTTTCATGGTTCGGGCTAGGCCCCTTAGTTCCAGTGAAGGGAATTCTTAATGCTACAGCATACAATGACATTCTAGACGATTCTGTGCTTCCAAATTTGTAGCAACAGTTTGGGGAAGGCCCTTTCCTGTTTCAGAATGACAATGCCTCCGTGCACAAAGCGAGGTTCATACAAAAAGAGTTTGTCGAGATCAGTGTGGAAGAACTTGACTGGCCTGCACAGAGACCTGACCTCAACCCCATCGAACACCTTTGGGTTGAATTGGAACACCGACTGCGAGCCAAGCCTAATTGCCCAACATCAGTGGCCAACCTCACTAATGCTCTTGTGGTGGAATGGAAGCAAGTCCCCGCAGCAATGTTCAAACATCTAGTGGAATGCCTTCCAGAAAAGTGGAGGCTGTTATAGCAGCAAATGGGGGACCAACTCCATATTAATGTCCATGATTTTGGAATGAGATGTTTGACGAGCAGATGTCCACATACTTTTGGTCATGTAGCTTATTTTTAGACCATCAACAGCAATTTTCCCTAAACACTGCATCGCAGATAACTACTGCATTGTAGTTTTTCAAAGTCTCAGATATTCACTACAGACCTAGAGACTGTTTCACACTTGGGACTTCAATGGTTGAAATAATATGATTGGAATTGCATGATCAATTCTATATCTAAGCAACAATTTGCTCTCTATTAGGCTTGCCTGAATGGCTATAGGCTATCCCAGTCTGTGGCATTATGATCCCAGGTCTTGTCAACTTCCACCAATTATTGTAGTTTGCACAAATCAGTAAGCAAATAATGTTGAGAAGACATCCAAAAGGTGTTTAAAATACATATTTTCTGGATGTTGAAAAAACATATTTTCCGGATGTTAAATTAAAATCATGTTCATTTTCGGTTATGAATGAAAGTTGAAAAGATGTCATTACAGACATTGAAAAAAAGTATAGGTATTTTTAAGAATTTTGGTTATTGATTCTATGGTCAAATATCAACAGCACATTAATTCTCAATGAAGTTAGCATTATATCACAATAATCATTTGTACATCTATTTTATATAGGAAAGAGGGCCAAACTGAAGATTGCAGCATAGAATATTTATTATTGCTCCCATCTGTCACATGCACTTAGCTTTTTCAAAAGTTTTTTTCAAAAGTTTTAAATCTGGCAGCAATGATACTTAAAGTAGTCCAATTTACAGAATAAACCAACAGACAACTTCAACTACAATGAGATTTTTTTTCTTGCTATGACTGTGATATGTTGTTGTTTATCTACATTAGTTGAATGCACTGACTGTAAGTCTGCTAAATTACCAAAATGTGAAACAAACCCGTGCACAGCATGCTGGGTGCTATTCTAATGAGCTCCGCCCCCAACAAGTACACAATTTGGTTGGCCCAAACCAGACCAGATCTGAGCGAATCATAGACATCTAGGCTATGTTTTACAAGATTGTACAGTAAGGTACAGTTCAGTACAGTAGAGCACAGTAGAGTACAGTACGGTACAGTAGTTATATTCAGAGAGTAGTATAGAGTAGAGTAAAGTAGAGTAGAGTAGAGTCGAGTAAAGTAGGGTACAATACAATACATTATACTGTACAATACTAGAGCTGGGCGGTATACCGTATTTTACTATATACAGGTATTGATGCACAGACCAGTTTGGGTTTCTACTTCACCTTCTACAGTATTTCAATGTTTGGTTTGTTAACCCTCCTATTATGTTGCGGTTCAATTTGACCCATTTCCACTTTTGAGTTACTAGTTAACCTCTCTTTATCTCCATGAAATTAAATAACTTTTCCTCATTTAGGGTCATGAACCTAACTTCAAAATGTGGACACACTGATGTGTTGTGGAATGTCTGTGTAGATTTTGTATACAAACATGATGTGGGTCATTTTACCCGGGGACTTTCATGTGTATAGGTATTTGCACAGGTCCAAAATAAACACGACTTTGATGTATTTTGTTTTGACTGGTTCTGGTTGCACTTTTATAATTATGTTTGGGTGAAAATGAGCTTTCCCAAGCTTCTCCTTCTCAGTGCGAGAGCAGCAGATCTCTGACATAGACACTCAAAAATTTAAAAAAATAGTTCTTAAATATAGAGTTTTGGAAATCAAATGTTCGTGTATTTCTTCTTTCTGAAAGGTCTGACAAGACAAAATATCGTTTTGGCTGTTTTTACATGATTCTTTGACTGTCTTGAGTGTGTTTAACCTGTGCAGGTCAATCTAACCCATACCACAATGGACATATTTTTTTCCCAGCGAAAGCACAAGGGTTAAATGGGTTACACCACTCAGACGACTATGAATGTTCCAGATTTTTTTTTGGGGGGGACATGACCAAAAATCTACTTGAAATCAAGGCTGCACCAAAAAAACTAAAAACGGTTTGGACAGGACCAATAAAAGACATCCAAAAGACGTTGGCGTTGGTCCCTGCTTAGTGGGAAGTATGTCTCCCTACCTCCACACACAGTCCCTTTCCCATTTTTTTTATATGGGTAGGACACATTCTTACACTCTTTTTTATAGGGACAAAACAAATCAGACAATCAGCGTTTTATTATGAACTGACCAAAACGTTGTCTAGACCTACATGATTTGTACATTTGTCCAAATTAAAGTGATTTTACCTGTGTTCATTTTCGTGAACCATCCGCGCCTAAATCCGAACCGTTTATCATTTATCAATCCTTGTGAGAAAGCAACAACTCGTACATTCCATGCAACAACACGTATCCCAAGAAACAGTAAGCAAGCTATTCAAAGACAAGCAAGGTAAAATAATAACTTTAGTTTTCTTATGTCGTTTTTATTGCGTCAAGTTACTTTCCAGCTGTAGTGGTCCTCGCCTGGTGAAGCGCGCATTGTATGTGGTGAGAGGCGCGACTAAATTGATGCACGAGGGTTTGGCGTTGGGAGCTGAGCGCGGGAGGTGCTCCCCTGGCGTTTCCTGAGGAGGAAGCGCCTTTTTTCCCTGTCAGGGACTGACTTGCCCTCAAAACAACACACATAGAGGAGGAAAAGTTGAACTTATTATTTAAATTGAGTAGCCTACTAATGAGAGCGGTTAATTTAAATAGAAAAGCATATGGCCATTGCATGAAAAGGCATACACAATGAGTATCTTTTCTTTTTGCATTCCAATTGCCAATATGGGGTAGGCTACTGTAACCCAAGGAAATTGTAAGACTCGTTGACCCAGAATGCATTGCCTTTTGGCCCTCATCAGACAGATAGCCTATGTTAGATGCATTGACAAACTGGAATTGACAACATGCATGATATAAAAACAACTGATGGATTCCATGTTGTCCAAGCTGATGAACGTTTTGTGTGTGGAAAATGGATTGTTTTCTTTTCCACATGAGGCTGTGTGACCATAGGCTCTGAGACATCCAGCTGAAAACAGAATGTGTGGGATCCCAGAGACTGCTGCCATTTGGACATTGTTTCCTGCCTATACATCTGAAGTCTGATTGGAGGACAGAAGTCTGATTGGAGGACAGCAGTCCCTTAAAACATTTCTGCATAACAGGAAATTGCTCTCCCTGTTTCCTGCATAAGGAGGCTTCACTTCCTTAGCAACTAATGGACAAAATGAGCACATTTAACCCTTTGGAGTGTTAAAACTCAAATGATGACGATGTAACGTCACAGGATAGGATACACCAAAAATAATTTATATTCCAATCCAACAATGAAACGTTGTGTTTAGGAGAACTCCCTATTTCCTATTGTGGTACACATTTCTATACAGTAGGCCTACTTATAAACCACATTTGGCATATTTATCGTGAATGTACCATCTTTCAACTGCCTTGTCCTAATGCACCCTCAGCGGCGTAGATAGAAACTGGAAACATCCGGTTATCAGGGATACAGCATCTTCAACGGCATTTCTTTTACGCCTACAATGTCAGGTTAGTCTTACTGTAATACCACAGCAGCTATTATGATCCATGAGCACTGAACTGACTTTACCTCACTCTGTATCTCTCAGGGTGTGACACACACACACACACACACACACACACAAATACTCAGTCATGTTCAGCTGCAGAGGTAATCCTAGCAATCTCACTGTCACATGCAGTTCAGAGAGAGGCTAAACCCGCACAGAAGGCATGTAGATTTCTGCCCAGGACCACCAAAGAGAAAACTCAGAACGCCAGGATTACAGCATTCCCAACCTCCAGGACATCCCTCCTTGCTGTGACAGTGCACATGGGAGGATATTGTATAAACTGCCTCTGCCTGAGAAAGGACCATGGGGTGCCATCTTCCTCTTGCTCTCTCTCAAAACATTGAATGGTCAAAAAATCTGGGCACATTAAAGCCGGCCTGGGGATTACTGCAGATATAATTCAACATGCAAAATACATAAATAAGTCCCATTGCTGGCACTGGCAGCATTACAAGAAGAGACACAGAAGGAAAACATCCAACTGTAGACCTGACTCGTAAAGAAAAAACTATCTACAGTCCAGTCTAGTGCTCTCAGACTCAAACTAGAGGCACCACACTGGGTTCCACTAAATTAGACCTGCCTAAAATAGGTCACCCACTCTGATCATATTACACATTGATTAAACATACTTGAATTCTACCACAACTGTATTTCTGCAGAATTATCCTATTTGTACTTTTCAATCAGGGGCATCATGCATTATGACCAGTCCATATCATTTAAAGCTAATCCCATAACTTCAATAGGCATGACAACTGTTTTCAACAGTCCCCCAACTCAGGCTAAGTATAGCCTACTAGCAGCACAGATTGTTTTCTGATGATTGAAAAACATTAAGTACCATTACCTCTGACCCCTTTTGTTTGTCCAAGAAGAGTGTTTTCATATTGAGTCAATAAAGGGGAGGGAGGTGGGCTCAGAGAGCAGCCCTGCTCTGTGGTGTGAGAGAATAATGGATCTCCTGATAACACGTGACTGCAGATGTGGAGCACATGAAAATATGTTTTGGGCTCTGAGATGGGGGGGTTTCCTCCACACACACACACTCTCTAACACACACATACACGGACACACACAGCAATCCTTGCCCCCTCCTGAAGGGGAACGGATGTGAAAGAGGGTTAATAGGCCAGTGATGATCTCAGGGCTGGAATGTGAGGTGTTCTAGTCAACGTCAAGGCCAGTGTTGTCTAACACCTGTGCTGTGTGCAGCCAGCTGTGGTGTTACAGAGCAGGTTGTTGTGGGAGGAGGAGGATGATTAATGGATGGACCCATTCATATGGCTGCTACACCACATGCAGTAATTAGGTCCACTTGCAAATCAGCATTTATAACCAGAGAGTGAGGAAAAGTGTGTGTGTGTCTAAGAGAAAGAAAGAACAAAAGAAAGGAAAAAATGAAGAAAAGACAAAAGAAAGAAAGAAAACGAATGAACGGGGAGGACGGCTCATGAACCCAGTCAATAACTTCCCTTTATTACAATGCCTTGTTCTCCTGGTTGTAACATTCATTAAAGGGAATTACTGACCCAACCAAATGGTATTTATTTGTGCACAGTGTGTTACAGGGGATTTTAACATTAGACTAAACATGAATGGTTTTCAGTTGTTTTCTTTAGGAGCATGAAGGACTTTCCGTGAAGCAGCCTCATAGAACAATCCCATGGATGATTTTACAATGGCCACCCTCTCGTAGGAACAGGTGTTATTTAGAGACATTCAAAAACAATGACAGCACAGTCAAACCAAGAGCCAGCAAAATCACTCCTTCACACAGTTGGCTGTCAGGCCATGTATCGAAGAGGCACATAAGCATACTGCTCGGTGCTGTGGTTTGGCTCTATCATACCATGCACAATGGTCTGATACTGAAGCATTCCACTATCAGTGCCCTCCATAATTATTGAGAAGGTGAAGCATTTTTTATTCTTTATACTTCAAAACTTTGGATTTTAAATCAAACACTGACTAAGAAGTTAAAGTGCAGACTGTCAGCTTTAATTTTATCCATATTGAATCATTGTCACGACTTCCACCGAAGGTGGTTCCTCTCCCTGTTCAGGCGGTGCTCGGCGGTCGGCGTCGCCGGCCTACTAGCCATCAACGATCCTTTTTTCCTTTTCCGTTTGTTTTGTCTTTGGTTCTTTCACACCTGGTTTCATTTGCTTTAATTTCTGTGTGTATAATTACCCCTGTTGCCTGCCTAGGTTTGTGCGGGATTATTCGTGTCATGTTGCTCGTTAAGGTTGTTCCTTATTTGTTTTCACGTATTATACCAAGTGTGTATAAGTTTAGGAGCGTTGTTTTTCCTCCTTCCGTGAGTAACTGGTTTCTCTTTTGTTATTTTGGTATTGTACCTGACCTATATGTTTGTGGACTTGCCTATTAAAAAACGCTACTCGGACATCTCTGCTCTCCTGCGCTTGACTCCTTCACCTACCTCTAAACACAATCACGTAACAATCGTTTAGAAATTACAGCACTTTCTGTACATAGTCCAACCATTTTAGGGGAGCAAAAGTATTGGGACAAATTAACTTATATAGTGCATTCAGAAAATATTCAGACCCCTTGACTTTTTCCACATTTTGTTACATTACAGCCTTATTCTAAAATGTATTAAATAAAAAATGGGCCTCATCAGTCTACACACAATACCCCATAATGACAAAGTGAAAACAAGTTTAGGCATTTTTGCAAATGTATTAAAAATAAAAAACAGATACCTTATTTATAAGTATTCAGACCCTTTGCTATGAGACTCAAAATTGAGCTCAGGTGCATCCTGCTTCCATTGATCATCCTTGAGATGTTTCTACAACTTGATTGGAGTCCACCTGTGGTAAATTCAATTGATTGGATATGATTTGGAAAGGCACACACCTGTCTATATAAGGTCCCACAGTTGACGGTGCATGTCAGAGCAAAAACTAAGCCATGATGTCAAAGGAAATGTCCGTAGAGCTGCGAGACAGGATTGTGTCGTGAGACAGACCTAGGGAATTGTACCAATAAATGTGGGAAACATTGAAGATCCACAAGAAAACAGTGGCCTCCATCATTCTTAAATGTAATAAATTTGGAACCACCAAGACTCTTCCTAGAGCTGGCCGAACTGAGCAATCAGTGAAGCATGGTGGTGGCAGCATCATGCTGTGGGGATGTTTTCAACGGCAGGGACTGAGAGACTGCCACCACCACGCTTCACCGTGCCAGGTTTCCTCCAGCCGTGACGCTTGGCATTCATGCCAAAGAGTTCAATCTTGGTTTCATCAGACCAGAGAATCTTGTTTCTCAAGGGCTGAGAGTCTTTAGGTGCCTTTTGGCAAACTCCAAGCGGGCTGTCGTGTCCCGTGTATATATATATTTTTCCCTTTGTATATATTTCGTATATATTTTTTTATATATTATATATGTATATATTATATATTTGTAACCTCAGTTTCAACATACTGTCCTGAAACCCGCCTCACCCAATGTGGTATGGATCTGCTATTTTCTATACTTTAGAACCGGAACCCCCAACAGAAGCTAGCCAGCTAACTAGCTACTAGCTAATAGTCAGTTAGCCACTGCTAGCGGTCATCAGCTAACCTTAGCCTGGTCAACTCCTGCCAGTCTGCACAGCGCGTTTCAACCCAGAGCATACCGGACTGCTCTTTCTCCACATCTCCGGTTTCCTACCGCAAGCTCTGAACCCTTTCACCTGGATCGTCGCAGCTAGCTAGCTGCTATCCGAGTGGCTACCCCCTGGCTAACGTCTCTGTCCCGAAGCAAGCACCAGTGAGCCTGAAATTAGCCTCATGCTAGGCCCATCTCTCGGCTAGCTGAAGAGGTCCATCAGCCACTCCTTGGGCTACAATACATATTTTGCCAATTGGCCTGGACCCCTTTTACTGCCGACACGGAGCCCTGCCGATTCCACCACGACTGGTCTACTGACGTAATCCGCCCGAGGGGTTTCAAAAGGCTCCTCCGTCGCGACGTCCCCTGAAGGCCCATCCGATAGCCTGCTAGCCACGGCCCGCTAGCTGTCTAGAGCATATCGGACTGTTAGCTGAAAAGGACCATCAGCTAATTCTTGGGCTACAATACCTATTTTGCCACTTTTTATTTTTATAAATGTGCAAAAAAATTGTGTTTTGCCTTGTCATTATGGTGTATTGTTTGTAGATTGATGAGGGGAAAATACATTTTAGAATAAGGCTGTAACGTCACAAAATGTGGAAAAAGTCAAGGTCTGTAACGTTTGTCGTCTGAAGATGAGGAATCATCGGACCAAAGCGCAGCGTGGTAAGTGTTCATGTTAATTTATTAAAACAGAACACTAAACAAAATAACAAATAGAATGAAACAAAACGAAACAGTCCTGTCTGGTACAGACACAAAGACAGAAAACAACTACCCACAAAACACAGGTGGGAAAAGGCTACCTAAGTATGGTTCTCAATGAGAGACAACGATAGACAGCTGCCTCTGATTGAGAACCACACCCGGCCAAACACACAGAAATAGAAAACATAGAACACAAAACATAGAATGCCCACCCCAACTCACGCCCTGACCAAACCAAAAATAGAGACATAAAAAAGGAACTAAGGTCAGGGGGTGACAAGGTCTCTGAATACTTTCCGAATGCACTGTATTTGTGTCATTTTGGAGTCACCGTTATTGTAAATAAGAATAGAATATGTTAATGTTTAAATTAAGGAATCCAGAAGGAATCATGCATAATGATGAGTGAGAAAGTTACAGAGGGTCAAAGATAATACCTCCAAGACATGCTAACCCAGGGTTTCCCAAACGTAGCTTCTACATTAATGTGGATGCTACCATGATTACAGATTATCCTGAATGAATCGTGAACAATCGTGAACAGAGAAAGTTATAGAAGAACAAATATCATACCCCCCAAACAATGCTTACTTCCCCTGTTATTTTAATGGTGAGAAGTTAGCATGTCTTGGGGGTATGATATCTGTGCATCTGTAACTTTCATTATTCACGATTCATTCAGGATTATCCGTAATCATGGTAGCATCCACATTAATGTAGAAGCGTTTAGAAATATATTATATTCTTATTTAAAATACAAGTGACTACAAAATGACACAATACATTATTTACAATTTTTTTCTATTATGCACAAAATCTGAAACAACCAAAACAAACAGCAAATGCATCCAACAAATCTGTAGAGTCACAAGTTTGATGTAGTCTTTGCCTGCTATGAATATGGGACCAAATGCTGAACTTTTTACTACTTTAATTAATATAAGTGAATTTGTCTGTATACTTTTGATCCTCTAAAATGGGGGGACTATGTACAACAAGTGCTAAACGGAAAATAACCTCAAATTAAAGCACTTTAACTTCATAGTCGTTGTTTGATTTCAAATCCACACTTTGAGTATAGAGCCAAAAGAAGAAAAACATGCTTCAACGTCCCAATAATAATGGAGGGCACTGTATATGATAAAGTGGGAGAATCCCTGTGTGTGTGTGTGTGCGTACGTGCTCCCTCTTGATTTACTCTTTCCTGTCACTGTTTTAAGGTCGTTCAGCAAAATTGGGCAGGGAAAGAGGGAGAGAATGGTTTCCAAACTTGTAAACATATTTTCTTTCACACCTTCTGAAGCAATAGCTTTGTACGAGTGATAGTTATGGCCAGAGCAATTATGTATTGGGTCCTTCAGTCTATGATATATACAGTCTAATTTCTAAGTTATGTGAAGTGTCACAAAAAATAAGATAATAACAAGTAATCACTTACAGTGTTAACACAATCACTACTTCTGTTAAAACCCATCTGACAAGTAGTTGATGTGGTTTACATCAGCTGTAATTAAACAGTAACTGTTTTGCAGGAGGGGATTAAATTGTGTTGGGGTTGAAGTGTGTTCCTGTGTGTTCACTTTTATCTGTCTTCATATCTATTGTGTGAGCCTTGGAGTCGATTCAAATATTTTCCCACTGGGTCACGCTAATCATAAAATACTGTCACACTTTCGCAGTATTGAAAATGACAGAAAATATTTATGTAACAATGTAAGCAAACACTCATGCTCACACGTACACACAAACTGAATGAAAACATGTTTGTTCTACTTGGATTGTGCTCTTGGCTAGCGCAGCTATGCTGAGTGTAGCACAGCTGTGTGTCCTATCAGGTCTACAGAGGGGAGAGCAATGGGGTGCTGACAACCTCTTGTCGTGTCATGGTGAGCTAAATATAATTTCACATCATGGCTAAGGACGAAAACACAGCAGGGTTGTTTTTATTTTTTCTGTAAGACCTTCCTGACCTTTGTACAATGATCACAGGACATTATTCCCTCGCTCTCTTTCCCTCTGGATATCTCTGCAAATACGTTTTTTCAAAGAATGTTCTGATTCCTGGTGAGAAGAAAGAGCTACCCCCTCAGGTCTGAATAGTTTTTGATAAATCAAACTTTATTGAATCACAGTGGACTCCTTAACAGACAGGAAACATGGTATCGGGGTGAAATAATCTGTCAAAGATAAGAATGACACTTGATTTGAAGGAGCTTTGTTAAAGAAACAAGAAACCATAGAGAGGCAATAATTTACTGATCTATTAAAAATGCTTGCCCTCATAGATTATGGTTATGGTGAAAACATAGACCTATATCTTTCAGGCGCATTCTTTGAATTGCTAATGAATGTTATTTGAAAACCTGATTTGAAACATTCCTGCACTTAAATCATGGAAAGCAAACAAAATAGCATCAGGGAAAATTATGCACTAAAATAGCAACCAAAAATCAGCATGGTATGTATGCAATTTCAACCCCTGAACAATAAACAATGGACAAAGAAAGGTCAAAGTGTGTGTGCTTGTGCATGTGTGTGTGTGTGTATGTGTGCGTGTGTGTGTGCGTGCGTGTGTGCGTGCATGCGTGCATTTGGATAGAAAAATAAAGAGCTTGGGTGTGTGTTAGTGAGTGAGTGAGTGAGTGAGTGAGTGAGTGAGTGAGTGAGTGAGTGAGTGAGTGAGTGAGTGAGTGAGTGAGTGAGTGAGTGAGTGAGTGAGTGAGTGAGTGAGTGAGTGAGTGAGTGAATGAGTGAATGAGTGAGTGGGCCTGTGGTGCTCTGCTGCCTGGGTTACAGCCCAACATCTCCACTTTACTGCCTCTCTCCATGGTCACTAAGGTCCCAGGCATCATCAACTATACACACACAACAAATATCCCTGGTTAAAATACTATTATAAACTGGGATGGTTTGAGCCCTGAATGCTGATTGGCTGACAGCCATGGTATCTCAGACCGTATACCAAGTCTATGACAAAACATGTATTGTTACTGATATAATTACGTTGGTAAACAGTTTATAATAGCAATAAGGCACCTCAGGGGTTTGTGATATATGGACAATATTCCACAGTTAAGGGCTGTGTCCAGGCACTTCACGTTGCATCGTGCGTAAGAACAGCCCTTAGCCGTGGTATATTAGCCATATGCCACAACTCCTCGGGCATTATTGCTTAAATACACTTTGCAGGAGAAACTATGGTGTAGGTTCTGCTTTAGAATAGAAGGCCCTGGATCCAGAAAAGTGCTAAAAATAGCCCATATTTACATACGTTGCCTAAGAAACAAGGTCCATGAAGTCAATAACTTTCTTGTAACAGATGACATTCATATTCTGACTATCTCTGAAACTCACTTAGATAATACCTTTGATGATACAGTGGTAGCAATACATGGTTATAACATCTACCAAAAAGACAGAAATGCCAACTGAGGCGGTGTTGTGGTCTATATTCAGAACCACATTCCTGTAAAGCTTAGAGACGATCTAATGTTAAATACTGTTGAAGTAGTACGGCTACAGGTTCATCTGCCTCACCTAAAGCCCATTCTTGTGGGAAGCTGCTATAGACCACCAAGTGCTAAAAGGCAGCATCTGGATAATATGTGTGAAATGCTTGATAATGTATGTGATATCAACAGAGAAGTACAGATGAAGTCAGAAGTTTACAAACACTTAGGTTGGAGTCATTAAAACTTGTTTTTCAACCACTCCACAAATTTCTTGTTAACTCTTATGGCTGCAGGGGCAGTATTGAGTACCTTGGATGAAAGGTGCACAGAGGTGCCCATAGTAAACTGCCTGCTCCTCAGTCCCAGTTGCTAATATATGCATATTATTATTCATATTGGATAGAAAACACTCTGAAGTTTCTAAAACTGTTTGAATTATGTATGTGAGTATAACAGAACTCATATGGCAGGCAAAAACCTGAGAAGTTCCACTTCCTGTTTGAATTTTTTCTGAGGTGGCAGATTTTCAACCAAGCTCTCATTGAAATTACAGCGAGATATGGATGAGTTTTCACTTCCTACGGCTTCCACTAGATGTCAACAGTCAATAGAACTTTGTCTGATGACTCTAATGTGAAGGGGGGCCGAAGGAGACAGGAATTAGTCACCACTGCCACGAGCTGACCATGCTTTCACATGCGCGTTCACATGAGGAGGACCTCCGTTACACCGCTCATCTGAAGTCAATCTAATTCTCCAGTTGGAACGTTATTCAAGATGTATATTAACAACATTCTAAAGATTGATTCAGTACATCGTTTGACATGTTTCTACTGACTGTTATGGAACTTTTGGACATTTCGTCACGTTATAGTGGACACGCTTTGTGACTTTGGAATTGTTTACCAAACGCGCTAACCAAAGTAGCTAATTGGACATAAATAACGGACATTATCGAACAAATCAAGCATTTATTGTGGACCTGGGATTCCTAGGACTGCATTCTGATGAAGTTCATCAAAGGTAAGGAAACATTTATCATGTATTTTCTGGTTTCTGTTGACCCCAACATGGCAGCTAATTTGGCTATTGTTCTGAGCTCCGTCTCAGATTATTGCATGATTTGCTTTTTCCGTAAAGTTTTTTTGAAATCTGACACAGCGGTTGCATTAAGGAGAGGTATATCTATAATTCCATGTGTATAACTTGTATTATCATCTACATTTATGATGAGTATTTCTGTTGAAACGATGTGGCTATGCAAAATCACTTGATGTTTTTGGAACTAGTGAATGTAACGCGCCAATGTAAACTCCAATTTTTTGTTATAAATATGAACTTTTTCAAACAAAACATGCATGTATTGTGTAACATGAAGTCCTATGAGTGTCATCTGATGAAGATAATCAAAGGTTAGTGATTCATTTTATCTCTATTTCTGCTTTTTCTGACTGCTATCTTTCGCTGGAAAAATGGCTGTGCTTATTGTGGTTTGGTGGTGACCTAACATAATCGTTTGTAGTGCTTTCGCTGAAAAGCATATTTGAAATCGGACACTTTGGTGGGATTAACAACAAGATTACCTTTAAAATGATATAAGACACATGTATGTTTGAGGAATTTTAATTATGAGATTTCTGTTGTTTGAATTTGGCGCCCTGCACTTTCACTGGCTGTTGTCATATCGATCCCGGTAGCGGGATGCAGCCATAAGAAGTTTTAACAAACTATAGTTTTGGCAAGTCGGTTAGGTACCTGAAGGTACCACGTTCATCTGTACAAACAATAGTACGCAAGTATAAATACCATGGGACCATGCAGCCGTCATACCGCTCAGGAAGGAGACGCGTTCTGTCTCCTAGAGATGAACGTACTTTGGTGCGAAAAGTGAAATTCAATCTCAGAACAACAGCAAAGGACCTTGTGAAGATGCTGGAGGAAACAGGTACAAATATATCTATATCCACAGTAAAACGAGTCCTATATCGACATAACCTGAACAGCCGCTCAGCAAGGAAGAAGCCACTGCTGCAAAACCACCATAAAAAAAGCCAGACTACGGTTTGCAACTGCACATGGGGACAAAGATCGTAATTTTTGGAGAAATGTACTCTGGTCTGATGAAACAAAAATAGAACTGTTTGGCCGTAAAGACCATCGTTATGTTTGGAGGAAAAGGGGGACGCTTGCAAGCCGAAGAACACCATCCATCCGTGAAGCACGGGTGTGGCAGCATCATGTTGTGGGGGTGCTTTGCTGCAGGAGGGACTGGTGCACTTCAGAAAATAGACGGCATCATGAGGGAGGAAATGGATGTGGATATATTGAAGCAACATCTCAAGACATCAGTCAGGAAGTTAAAGCTTGGTCGCAAATGGGTCTTCCAAATGGACAATGACCCTAAGCATACTTCCAAAGTTGTGGCAAAATGGCTTAAGGACAACAAAGTCAAGGTGTTGGAGTGGCCATCACAAAGCGCTGACTTCAATCCTATAAAAAATGTGTGGGCAGAACTGAAAAAGTGTGTGCGAGCAAGGAGGCCTACAAACCTGACTCAGTTACACCAGCTCTGTCAGGAGGAATGGGCCAAAATTCACCCAACTTATTGTGGGAAACTTGTGGAAGGCTACCCGAAACATTTGACCCAAGTTAAACAACTGTATACAGTTGAAGTCGGAAGTTTACATACACCTTAGCCAAATACATATAAACTCAGTTTTTCACAATTCCTGACATTTAATCCTAGTAAAAATTCCCTGTTTTAGGATTACCACTTTATTTTAAGAATGTGAAATGTCAGAATAATAGTAGAGAGAATGATTTATTTCAGCTTTAATTTCTTTCATCACATTTCCAGTTGGTCAGAAGTTTACATACCTTTAAATTGTTTAACTTGGGTCAAACTTATCGGGTAGCCTTCCACAAGCTTCCCACAATAAGTTGGGTGAAGTTTGGCCTTCCAGGTGACGCTGGTTGAAAGAATGCCAAGAGTGTGCAAAGGGCCATAAAGGGAGACCACTGTGTGTAACCAACGGTGAGTCAATTTGAAGTTTCTAGGGATGGAATGATATCCTGTCAAAGTGTCAGTGACATAACACTGGTGTTAGTGAGGTTCCCCATTATATGCATGCCTTTGAAAGTTGGCTTGTTGGTTTGCTGAACCACAATGGTCTACTCCTGTATAGTAACTCTTCAGTCATTATCTCCACGCCAGAGACAGAGGTCCACCTCTAATTAAATCCCCTATGGGAACTGTTAGCTAAGTGCTACAATAATGAGAGCTAACCTATCTCCCTGTCTCATATACACCTATCTCGTGAGGAGGGCTACCCAGAAACACTTGGAAGAAAGACGTCCAGGCAGAAATTACTAAGAGAGGCCTCAACTGGTGTGACCTGAAAAAACTTGTCCTAAACCGAGTGAGATGGAGGACATTTATCAACGGCCTGTGCGCCATAGAAGCCAAGGGCTTAAGTAAAGTAAGTCATGAGGTGGACAGGCATGATTTCCTTTTGCAATGCCAACATCCATACCTCTGGTTGGGATCATTTGTATGCCATGTACCATACCTTAGAGGAGACCATCGGGCATAGGGGAGGAATTCAGAGTGTTATCATCTAGTGCCACGTTTTCAGATAAACTGAAGGGTATCCTTGCTGACATTGGACATGCCCCACATCATGACTGATGTCTCACTGATGAAGGGAGAGGTAGAGTGAATGAAAATGTATGCAGGGTATGAACCAGATCTTTTCAGAGAGTGCCCCATGGGAGCAGTCAGGCAGGCAGGAGTGCAGTGAGTCGACACAGCGCAGCACGTACACATGCCTACACATGTCCTGCCAATCACTCACATCGACATGCTTATTTAAACAGTCATGGCACCATAAAACACAAACACACGGTCAGCAAACACAAACACACGGTCAGCGGCGATCAGCCTTGGACAGAGGAGAAGAATAAAAAAACATTGGGGAGGACGGGCTCGTGGTAATGGCTGGAGCGGAATAGTGGTTTCCATGTATTTGATGCCATTCCATTCGCTCCGTTCCAGCCATTTTATGAGCCGTCCTCCCCTCAGCAAGTAAGAGTTGCTTTACTATAATAGTCACAGCAGTTTCTGTAATATTCATTCCATTTGTGTGTGGTATAGCCTGCAGATCCTCTAATGACTGGTTCAGCAGGCAGTTTAGACCTTAAGGTTCTCTCCCCCATAACCACACCGAGTGCCATAAAGGAGTTTGCATGTGAAACACAGGCTAGTTCTGCCATTACCAGACAGAATGGAGGCTCACAGTAATGCCACTCCTGCTGCGTTAGTGTAAAGCAGCCTAAAAGCAGCATATGTAAGACAGGCTGGCCGACACCAGTGGGGCTAATGGCAGACCTGCAGCTGTGACTACCCAGTACACCCCAGTAGCAAATGGATCAGAGAGAGAAGAGAAAATAGTCCCTGTGGATAATGTGATGACTCCATTTGGCATGATACAACTCAGTGTGGGGCTGTTGGATTCATGTAGTAAATAACGCCTTCACAGTTTGATAAACATTTCCTATTAGTGTTGTATTTCTCCTCACTGGTTCTGTTGTTCACTCCATGTGGTGAGGAGGACCGGTCTTCCCCAGCCAAGGGAGTAGGGCCTTCAGTTGCTATACTGTGGCGTTGTATGTCATTTAGCACTCATAACCCTTTGTTGCCCACAAATGAGATCCTGCCCTCGCGGCTGATACAATAAGGACGATTGCAAGAGTAACAAATGGTTTTAATTGATCCCCTAAGTAGATGGAAATCTATTCAAAAGAGAGCGGTTAAGGTGTTTAAACTGCTGAGATGTATCAAATTGCAGAAAGAGTGTTTGTGTACTTGTGTGTTCAGCTGAAATGGGAATCCGATAGGCCGTTTGTCTCCCGGGCGGTGTATCTGTTGTCCTCCACGGACCGTTCCTTGCGGTGGCGGATAAAGAGATTAGCAGAGTGCTGATTGTTGTAGGCACTGCACGCAGGCTCGTAATGGACTCGTAAATTCCGCCGAAGTAAAATAAAAAATAAAAAAAGAGAAGGGGGGCTGAAGGGAGGAAGAAGAGTCACTGGCGGTGCTCTCTCTTTCTCTGTCCATTCGTGTTTCTGGGGGGCAGAGACCTTGGCTGTATCTTATCCTATTAGCTCATGATGTTTCCAAACACAGAGGCCATGACAAGTAGACATGAGCTGTGTTGAGATGACGAGGGATTAGGCCTTGCAGCAACAACTTTAAAGGGTGATAAAAGAAAGTTATAGCTACTTATAAGGTTTTGGGCTCTTTCATGTTATAGAATGTTTATGGCACTCTGAACACACCAGCAACACTGCTAGGCTACTATGGAAGGTCTATTACTCTTTTCACACTATAGGGCCGACCAAAACCAAACTTTGCTGGCTTGGAAATTTTCTTCTCACAATTGTCCTTTTCAGCATGGTTTCAGCAAATATGGTAGATGCGTAACCAGGCCAGCTCAGTACAGCTTGGTTTGGCTTGGCTCGGCTCAGTAGTGTGAAAAGCCCTTAGGAGGAATAGTGAAAGATAGATGAAGGTTAATTTGCACCAATGACATGAATCAAATGACTGAGTTTGTGTTTAACGTAGGTTTAGTGCTACTGAAGATAAAAGATGAGTTTAGTCTAATGGAGAAATTGTGATGGTGATATAGATGCCAGACAGTGGCACTCTCTCCTGTTGAGCCCCTCAGGCAGATGGATGGGAGTCCAGGTACCGATCTGCTCTTTATTCCCAGCCTGCATGGCTATATTACCGATACTGGGGGGGTAATTATTTTATATATTTTTTTATCAAGGGAGACCAAATGCTTCTTGGCATCAATCAATCAAATGCTATGGTGGCAACATGTTATACTCTTTTGGTCCAGACAGCATCCAATACATGGGCTACACATACTCTGTCTCCCTTGCTCGGATGATTTCTCCGGTGAGAATCAGCCAGTTGCGAATTGAAGGAAAATTATGAAAACACAGAGATGAAAGAAATTATTGCATAATATATATGTTTTTATTGGTCAAATATTTGGGGATGCCTGGCTTCCTTTGGCGTCCATGAATACACACCACTGCTGCTAGTTGCCATAAATTCATCCAACAGTAAAAAAAAAAACATTGCAGTTGTAGGCTACTACCTAGAGACTACAACCCAGAGACTACAACCCAGAGACTACTACCCATAGACTACTAGCTAGACTACTACTAGCCAGACTACTACTAGCCAGACTACTATGACCCAGACTACTACGACCCAGACTACGACCCAGAGACTACAACCCAGAGACTACTACCCAGAGACTACTACCCAGAGACTACAACCCAGAGACTACAACCCAGAGACTACTAAGAGACTACTACCCAGATACTACAACCCAGAGACTACTACCCAGAGACTACTACCCAGAGATTACTACTACCCAGAGACTACAACCTAGAGACCTATAGGCAGGGATTAAAGCAAATCATGGTTCAAGCCCCAAAAATATATTTTGAGTGAGGTGACAATGTACAATGTGCTCTTCTACTTTTTTACGATCCAGAATCTTGGCTGTCTAACTGATGACAGAGTTGGAGCAGGTCTCTTTGCTAATGTCGAGTTTGACATTGAATGTGTTTGTGTGACCTCAGCTCAGCCTATAAGAAAACCGGGCCCATCGACCAGCCAAAGGCTCGTTATAGATTAGTATAACAAAGAAATTGCGCTAAAAATAATAATAATCTTAACAGGCCCATGGGCAGCTGGCCATGTCACCATTTTCATTGTTAACTTTTATATTTAAAAAAAAATGTATTTCGACCAGCCCACCCAACCTAAAATGTGGTTCAGCCCATCTGGCATTTACCACTTCATGGCAGTGGTGATATGCTTCCTGCAGGCCCCAATACGGTATTGACTGTGAAGTCCGAGAACAGTTTTACAGCGGCTTGCATCTCAATGTGTCGTTCAGGAGGAGATGAATGTTGTCTCCTAGAAACAAACAACCCAATATAGTATGATAATGAACACTTCAACCAAGATGGACTGGGACTCCCTGCTGCTCTTCTCTCTCCCTTTCATTGCCAATCCAATGTGAATGTCACTGACAGAAGCAACCCAAAACAGATTAGACACACTTACTGGCAGGCAGTTGAAAAGGAAATAGTATTTTCCTTATACGAGGTTAGGTGCCATCCATGGTCAAGTAATGCAGATAATGAATGAGCATAGGGGTCGGAAAACATGTACTGAATTCTCCTTCGCTTGGCACATAGGGCATGTCTGATTCAATTAACCCAGGAAGCACACTAGCTGACCAATAACACAATCATCTCAATTTCTCCAGGCTCACCAACGTAGCACACTGTCCTGGCATTCTACCTCTCTGGCGAGCATGGAATCCTGTGATAAAGCCAGTGATGGAAGACAATGAACATATTTAAAAGTCAGTTTGAATATCTTGGGAAAACAAGTACTGTAGGCCTTTAGGCTACCGGTGGTCCTAACCCCATGGTGGACTCTGTTGGACATACAGTAAATAATTTGTATTAAGTACACTGTCAGGAGTGGAGAACTCACTACATGACTATGCCAGGATCAATCCCATCTGTCCACTGTGTTTGGACGCTCTGCTGTACTTAATGGCTGGGCTGTATAGTCCTTATTGGGTTGCTGCGGTTCTGCTTATCGCCTGGATTAGACATCCATCACTTCAGCATGATAACTGTCTACCGCGCTTCTCAGCATCCCACACACAACACAAACACACAGATGTGCGTGCAGGAACGCACGCATGTACACACGCACGTACACGCAACAGTTTTATGGAGATAGATGGCCGCTGCTCACAACAACATGGTCATTATTGGGTTGATAAATCTACGATAATGGAGAATTTCAATAAGCATTTTTCTACGGCTGGCCATGCTTTCCAACTGGCTACCCCTACCCTCGTCAACAGCTCTGCACCCCCCACAGCAACTTGCCCAAGCCTCCCCCATTTCTCCTTCACCCAAATCCAGATAGCTGATGTTCTGAAAGAGCTGCAAAATCTGGACCCCAACAAATCAGCTGGGCTAGACAATCTCGACCCTCTCTTTCTAAAATTATTGTTGCAACCTCTATTACTAGCCTGTTCAACCTCTCTTTCATATCGTCTGAGATCCCCAAAGATTGGAAAGCTGCCACGGTCATCCCCCTCTTCAAAGGGGGAGACACTCTTGACCCAAACTGTTACAGACCTATATCTATCTTACCCTGCCTTTCTAAGGTCTTCGAAAGCCAAGTTAACCAACAGATCACCGACCATTTCGAATCCCACTGTACCTTCTCAAATCAAATTTATTGAAAAGCCCTTCTTACATCAGCTGATATCTCAAAGTGCCGTACAGAAACCCAGCCTAAAACCCCAAACAGCAAGCAATGCAGGTGTAGAAGCAAGAAACTCTCCGCTATGCAATCTGGTTTCCGAGCTGGTCAAGGGTGCATCTCAGCCACGCTCAAGGTCCTAAACGATATCATAACCACCATCGACAAAATACAATACTGTGCAGCCGTATTCATCGACCTGGCCAAGGCTTTCGACTCTGTCAATCACCGCATTCTTATCATCAGACTCAACAGCCTTGGTTTCTCAAATGACTGCCTCACCTGTTTCACCAACTACTTCTCAGACAGAGTTCAGTGTGTCAAATCAGAGGGCCTGTTGTCCAGACCTCTGGCAGTCTCTATGGGGGTACCACAGCGTTCAATTCTTGGGCCGACTCTTTTCTCTGTATACATCAATGATGTCACTCTTGCGGCTGGTGATTCTCTGATCTACCTCTATGCAGATGACACCGTTCTGTATACTTCTGGCCCTTCTTTGGACACTGTGTTAACTAACCTCCAGACGAGCTTCAACTCCATACAACTCTCCCTCCGTTTCCTCCAACTGCTCTTAAATGCAAGTAAAATTAAATGCATGCTCTTGAACCGATCACTGCTCGCATCAGCATCACTACTCTGGACGGTTCTGACTGAGAATATGTGGACAACTACAAATACCTAGGTGTCTGGTTAGACTGTAAACTATCCTTCCAGACTCACATTAAGCATCTCCAATACAAAATTAAATCTAGAATCGGCTTCCTATTTCGCAACAAAGCATCCTTCACTCATGTGCCAAACATACCCTCGTAAAACTGACTATCCTTCCGATCCTTGACTTCGGTGATGTCATTTACAAAATAGCCTCCAACACTCTACTCAGCAAATTGGATGCAGTCCATCTATCATAGCACCATCCATTTTGTCACCAAAGCCCATAAACTACCCAGCACTGCGACCTGTAGGCTCTTGTTGGCTGGCCCTCGCTTCATATTCGTTGCCAAACCCACTGGCTCCAGGTCATCTATAAGTCTTTGGTTGATAAAGCCCCGCCTTATCTCAGCTCACTGGTCACCATAGCAGCACCCACCCGTAGCACGCGCTCCAGCAGGTATATGTCACTGGTCACCCCCAAAGCCAATTCCTCCTTTGGCCGCCTCTCCTTCCAGTTCTCTGCTGCAAATGACTGGAACGAATTACAAAAATGACTGAAGCTGGAGACTCATGTCTCCCTCACTCACTTGAAGCATCAGCTGTCAGAGCAGCTTACAAATCATGACACCTGTACATAGCCCATCTGTAAATAGCCCATTCAACTTCTTCATCCCCATATTGATATTTATTTATTTATTTTGCTCCTTTGCACCCCAGTATCTCTACTTGCACATTCATCTTGTGCACATCTATCACTCCAGTGTTTATTTGCCAAATTGCAATTATTTCGCCACTACGGCCTATTTATTGCCCTACCTCCCTAATCTTACTTCATTTGCACACTGTATATATATATTTTTCTGTTGTGTTATTGACTGTATGTTTGTTTATTCCATGTGTAACTCTGTGTTGTTGCTTGTGTTGCACTGCTTTGCTTTATCTTGCCCAGGTCGCAGTTGTAAATAGCAAAGCAGCAGCTACTCTTCCTAGGGTCCAGCAAAATTAAGGCAGTTTATACAATTTTAAAAACATTACAATACATTCACAACACACCGCATGCCCTCAGGCCCCTACTCCACCACTACCACATATCTACAGTACTAAATCCATGTGTATGTATAGTGCGTATGTTATCGTGTGTGTGTGTGTATGCATGTGTCTGTGCCAATGTTTTGTTTTTAAATCAAATTTTACTGCTTGCGTCAGTTACTTGATGTGGAATAGAGTTCCATGTAGTCATGGCTCTATGTAGTACTGTGTGCCTCCCATAGTCTGTTCTGGACTTAGGGACTGTGAAGAGACCTCTTGTGGCATGTCTTGTGAGGTATGCATGGGTGTCCGAGCTGTGTGCTCGTAGTTTAGACAGACAGCTCGGTGCATTCAACATGTCAATACCTCTCTTAAATAAAAGTAGTGATGAAGTCAATCTCTCCTCCACTTTCAGCCAGGAGAGATTGACATGCATATTATTAATATTAGCTCTCTGTGTACAACCAAGGGCCAGCCATGCTGCCCTGTTCTGAGTCAATTGCAATTTTCCTAAGTCATTTTTGTGGCACCTGACCACACGACTGAACAGTAGTCAAGGTGCGACAAAACTAGGGCCTGTAGGACCTGCCTTGTTGATAGTGTTGTTAAGAAGGCTAACTTATTCCTTGCCACCCACTCTGAAACTAACTGCAGCTCTTTGGTGAGTGTTGCAGTCATTTCAGTTGTAGTAGCTGACGTGTATAGTTTCGAGTCATCCGCATTCATAGACACTGGCTTTACTCAGTCAGTGGCACGTCGTTAGTAAAAATTGAAAAAAGCAAGGGGCTTAAACAGCTACCCTGGCGAATTCCTGATTCTAACTGGATTATATTTGAGAGGCTTCCATTAAAGAACACCCTTTATCCACATTATAGCAGGGGGTGTAAAGCCATAACACATACGTTTTTTCAGCAGCAGACTATGATCGATAATGTCAAAAGCTGCATTGAAGTCTAACAAGACAGCCCCCACAATCATTTTATCATCAATTTCTCTCAGCCAATCATCAGTCATTTGTGTAAGTGCTGTGCTTGTTGAGTGTCCTTCCCTATAAGCATGTTGAAATTCTGTTGTCAATTTGTTTACTGTGACATAGCATTGTATCTGGTCAGTTTACTAAGGGTTGGTAACAGGCTGATTGGTCAGCTATTTGAGCCAGTAAAGGGGGCTTTACTATTCTTGGGTAGCGGGAGGACTTTAGCTTCCCTTCAGGCCTGAGTGAGGGCACACGCTTTCTATTAGGCTTAAATTGAGGATGTGGCAAATAGGAGTGGCAATATCGTCTGCTATTATCCTCAGTAATTTACCATCCAGATTGTCAGACCCCGGTGGCTTGTCAGGGTTGATAGACAACAATAATTTTTTCACCTTTTCCACACTGACTTTACGGAGTTCAAAAGTACAATTCTTGTCTTTCATAATTTGGTCCAATATACTTGGATGTGTAGTGTCAGCGTTTGTTGCTGGCATATCATCCTTAAGTTTGCTTGTCTTGCCAATGAAAAAGTCATTGAAGTAGTTTGCAATATCAGTGGGCTTTGTGATGAATGAGCCATCTGATTCAATGAATGGAGCCGATTTGGCTTTTTTTCCCTAAAATTTCATTTAAGGTGCCCCAAAGCTTTTTACTATCATTCTTTATATAATTTCTTTGTTTCATAGTGTAGTTTACTTTGATTTTTATTTAGTTTAGTCACATGATTTCTTAATTTTCAGTACGTTTGCCAATCAGTTGGGCTGCCAGACTTAATTGCCATACCTTTTGCCTCATCCCTCTCAACCATACAATTTTTCAATTCCTCATCAATCCAAGGGGATCTAACAGTTTTTACAGTCATTTTCTTAATGGGTGAGTGCTTATTAGTAACTGGAATAAGTAGTTTCAAATGTGTCAATTGCAGTGTCTGGTTGCTCCTCATTACACACCACAGACCAGCAAATATTCTTTACATCAACATATGAATCACTACAAAACTTATTGTATGACCTCTTATACACTATATTAGGCCCAGCCTTTGGAACTTTAGTTTTCCTAGATATGACTATTATATTGTGATTACCACATCCTATGGATTTGGATACTGCTTTAAAGAAAATGTATGCAGCATTAGTAAAGATGAGATCAATACATGTTGATGATTTCATTCCTGTGTTTGTAACTACCCTGGTAGTTTGAATGATAACCTGGACCAGGTTGCAGGCACCGGTTACAGTTTTAAGTTTTTTTCCTGAGTGGGCAGCTTGACGATAGCCAGTCAATATTTAAATCACCCAGAAAATACAGTTGAAGTCGGAGGTTTACATACACTTAGGTTGGAGTCATTTAAAACTTGTTTTTCAACCACTCTACAAATTTCTTGTTAACAAACTATAGTTTTGGCAAGTCAGTTAGGACATCTACTTTGTGCATGACACAAGTAATTTTTCCAACAATTGTTTACAGACAGATTATTTCACCTTATCACAATTCCAGTGGGTCAGAAGTTGACTGTGCCTTTAAACAGCTTGGAAATTCCAGAAAATTATGTCATGGATTTAGAAGCTTCTGATGGGCTAATTGACATCATTTGAGTCAATTGGAGGTGTACTTGTGGATGTATTTCAAGGCCTACCTTCAAACTCAGTGCCTCTTTGCTTGACATCACGGGAAAATCAAAAGAAATCAACCAAGACCTCCACAAGTCTGGTTCATCCTTGAGAGCAATTTCCAAACGCCTGAAGTTACCACGTTCATCTGTACAAACAATAGGACGCAAGTATTAACACCATGAGACTACGCAGCCGTCATACCGCTCAGGAAGGAGACACGTTCTGTCTCCTAGAGATGAACCTACTTTGGTGCGAAAAGTGCAAATCAATCTCAGAACAACAGCAAAGGACCCTGTGAAGATGCTGGAGGAAACAGGTACAAAAGTATCTATATCCACATAACCTGAAAGGCCGCTCAAAGGAAGAAGCCACTGCTCCAAAACTGCCATAAAAAGCCAGAGTACGGTGCAACTGCACATGGGGACAAAGATCATACTTTTTGGAGAAATGTCCTCTGGTCTGATGAAACAAAAATAGAACTGTTTGGCCATAATGACCATCGTTATGTTGTTAATGACCCCAAGCATACTTCCAAAGTTGTTGCAAAATGGCGACAACAAAGTCAAGGTATTGGAGTGGCCATCATAAAGCCCTGACCTCAATCCTATAGAAAATGTGTGGGCAGAACTGAAAGTGTGTGCGAGCAAGGAGGCCTACAAACCTGACTCAGTTACACCAGCTCTGTCAGGAGGAATGGGCCAAAATTCACCCAACTTATTGTGGGAAGCTTGTGGAAGGCTACCCGAAACATTTGACCCAAGTTAGACAATTTAAAGGCAATGCTACCAAATACTAATTGAGTGTATGTAAACTTATGACTCACTGGAAATGTGATGAAAGAAATTAAAGCTGAAAAATCATTCTCTCTACTATTATTCTGACATTTCACATTCTTAAAATAGAGTGGTGATCCTAACTGACCTAAGACAGGGAATTGTTACTAGGATTAAATGTCAGGAATTGTGAAAAACTGAGCTTAAATGTATTTGACTAAGGTGTATGTAAACTTCCGACTTCAACTGTATGTACACGAGCCTGCATATTGGGTAGTTACACTGATGTCAAAACAAGAAATGAGAAGAATGTGCATTATTTTGTATTGACAATTTCAACTTTGACACTTTGAAAAGTAATCAATTTTCTATTACAAAAATAAACTTGTCAAATTGTTTCCTAACACTGTCAGAATCAAATTAAACCCCCTTACATTCCCTTGTCATCACAGTCAGTTACTGCGGGAAGAGTGCAGATCAGTCACTGAGACCCCCCCCCATCCTGATGAAAAAAGTCCTGAGTCAGGAGAAGATGACAGAGGGAGGAGTAACAAGCATCATCCCTCTGGTGTCAGTGGCACTGCATCAGGCTGTGGTGGCAGGTCTGGCTATGCTCAGCCTCTTGCTCTGCATGGCCAGGATGCACACCCTGTCTGACATGCTGGACACCACAAAGTCCAGGGCCGTGCCCCCTAGGGGGAAAGGAGTGTGTGTGTCTACAATACACTAGCTTCAATTTAAACTTTTACCACAAACATAAAAATACTTTTGGACAGCTGAAACAGGTCTCACAATGTGTGTGTGTGTGCGTGTTTACCTGGATAGAAGCTTATCAAGGAACCGGTTCTCCTTGTAGTGGGAGCAGGAGGATCGGGATCTGAGGGGTCTGTCTTCCATTTGCCCGTCCCCTTTACTGCGTCCTGCTGGCTCAGTTTGAGGGGGACACTTGGCCTCCCAGCCTTGGGATCTATCAAGGAGAGCTAAGTGACAAACTAACACTACAGTCCACTTGAAGTGATTGGCCACAGGCCTGCTGGCTCTCCAGGCCAAGCGGAGGCTCTCACTTTTCATTTCATCCATCACAGCATTGATCTGACACTGCACAATCCATATAAACACTCATCCATCTACACAGACACTCTCTTTCTCTCTCTGATGCCAATACATACAATATTTTACACCCCTGTCAATGCCTTTACTTTAAGAGCTGGAACGAGTTAACACATGTTCATTGGCCTGTTTGAATGTAATGATTTGATCGCAAAACATGATAATTCTCCCACTGACTGAGCAAAAACATAATTCTCACACTCACATCTGTAGCCATGAAATACTTTGAAAGGCTGGTCATGGCTCACATCAACACCATCATCCCAGAAACCCTGGACCCACTCCCAATTCGCATACTGCCCCAACAGATCCACAGATGACGCAATCTCTATTGCATTCCACACTGCCCTTTCCCACCTGGACAAAAGGAACACCTATGTAAGAATGCTGTTCATTGACTACAGGTCAGTGTTCAACACTATAATGCCCTCCAAGTTCATCACAAAGCTAAGGACCCTGGGACTGAACATCTCCCTCTGCAACTGGATTCTTGACTTCCTGATGGACTGCCCCCAGATGGTGAGGGTAGGCAACACCACATCTGCCACACTGACCCTCAACACGGGGACCCCCTTCTGTACTCCCTGTTCACCCACGACTACGTGGCCACGCACGACTCCAACACCATCATTAAGTTTGGCGACGACACGAGAGTGGTAGACCTGATCACCGACAACAATGAGACAGCCTATAGCAAGGATCATCAACTAGATTCAGCCCCGGGACAATTTTTTCTTGAGCGGACGGTTGAGGGGCTGGAAAATAAGTACAAATAATTTGTAGACTGCAAATTGACCGCAAGAAGCCCAAACAGATATAATGTTTGACTAAAACATAATCATTTCAAACCTTACTTACATTTGTATACGATCGCATTGTCTCTCTATTATGCGTGGGAAAAATTGGTAACAACTTAAATTAAAATCACTTGGAGCTGATTTCCTGGTGTTTTTTAGTCTTTTATGTCCAACAATGAAAAATCCACAAAATTGCTCTGAAAACTTGGGGGCCAAATGAAAAAATAAAAATCCCTGCGAGCTGCCAGTTGGGGAATCCTGGCCTATAGGGAGGAGGTCAGACAACACCTATTCCCCCTCAGGAGGCTGAAAAGATTTGGCATGGGTCCTCAGATCCTCAAAAGGTTCTACAGCTGCACCATCGAGAGCATCCTGACTGGTTGCGTCACTGCTTGGTATAGCTACAGAAAGAGGGTAGTGCATATGGCCCAGTACATCACTGGGGCCGAGCTTCCTGCCATCCAGGACCTCTATACCAGGCAGTGTCAGAGGAAGGCCCAAAAAATTGTCAAAGACTCCAGCCACCCAAGTCATAGACTGTTATCTCTGCTACCCCACGGCAAGTGGAGAGCCAAGTCTGGGACCAAATAGCTCCTTAACAGCTTCTACCCCCTAAGCCATAAGAGTGCTGAACAGTTAATCAAATGGCCACCCACACTATTTTCATTGACTCCCTGAATAATAATTTAAAAAAATGCACTGACTCTCTTTGCATAGGCTCAATGTACACTCACTGGACTCCAGTGGCGACCCGTCATTCAGGGCAGGTGGGGCAGAGCCCTTTCATTGGTCTGATGAGTCCAAGTTCCACAAATGAACACTTTTTTGGTTACTACATGATTCCATATGTGTTATTTCATAGTTTTGATGTCTTCACTATTATTCTACAATGTAGAAAATAGTAAAAATAAAGAAAAACCCTGTGATGAATAGGTGTGTCCAAACTTTTGACTGGTACTGTATGTAAATGTGATATTTCATGATATATTTATTTTTACATTGGCAAAGATTTCTTACAACCTGTTTTTGCTTTGTGGTTATGGGGTTTGTGTGTAGATTGATGAGGGAAAAAGGCTGTAACATAATAAAATGTGGAAAAAGTCAAGAGGTCTGAATAATTTCCGAATGCACTGTAGATTAAAGGCTTCAATGCCAAAATCTTGAACTATCCCTTTAATATGGAGGAACTTAGTCATTGGAGACAATTACAGGTTTTGTCTGTAATAGAAAATGATTACGCCGGCCGGTACTTTGGTGACTAGTAAATATTGTTTAAAACTCCCGCTTTGGGCTGGATGTGCGTAGTTCATACATGTATAATCTATGAGTAGAATTACTGTTTTACTTCAATTAGCCACGAAATCCCTAGTTTGAATGCGACTTTTCTGGAAGCTGTGCGGCGGCATTTTCCCTACATTTACCCCCACGTGGGCCTGGCCCCCTGGCAATTCGAATTCTAGTCAATGAGCTTCAGCTAGCAAGACGCACACAAGGTAGATCGAGAGAGAGCAATGACGTGGTGCACATATCTGCACATTTGTGACGTAACACACATTTTTCGGGACCGCTTTTGACTCGTGAGCGCTACTCTCAGAACTATTGGCCAAAAAATATACAAAAGTAACAGAGAATATCTTTAAAACCAGAAAGCATGCTGAAAAGATATTGAACTATATACACTACTGTTCAAAAGTTTGGGGTCACTTAGAAATGTCCTTGTTTTGAAAGAAAATCAATTTTTTGGTCCATTAAAATAACATCAAATTGATCAGAAATACAGTGTAGTCATTTTTAATGTTGTAAGTGATTATTGTAGCTGGAAATGGCAGATTTTTGAAAAATTTAATATCTACATACAGTAGGCGTACAGAGGCCCATTATCAGCAACCATAACACGTTGTGTTAGCTAATCCAAGTCTATCATTTTAAAAGGCTAATTGATCATTAGAAAACCCTTTTGCAATTGTGTTAGCACAGCTGAAAACTTTTGTACTGATTAAAGAAGCAATAAAACTGGCCTTCTTTAGACTAGTTGAGTATCTGGAGCATCAGAATTTGTGGGTTCGATTACAGGCTCAAAATGGCCAGAAGCAAAGACCTTTCTTCTGAAACTAGTCAGTCTATTATTATTATTATTATTAAATGAAGGCTATTCCATGCGAGAAATTGCCAAGAAACTGAAGATCTCGTACAACGCTGTGTACTACTTCCTTCACAGAACAGCACAAACTGTGATTTTCTTTAAAAAATAAGGACATTTCTAAGTGACCCCAAACTTTTGAACGGTAGTGTATATATTTTTTAATAATACCATCTTTGAGAACTATAACAATCAAATAAAACCTAGACAGTCAGGGAGAATCGAAAATTGGAAAAACAGTGTATTCAGGGCACGTGCCCAATGATTGTGTTATGTTTGAGCAGAGGAACACAGCATTAGCCATGGCAAAATGCATTGAATTGCAGGAAATGTGCTTTAAAACTGTAAAATTCTCTCTCAGCTCAATACCAAACTTTGTAGAATTGCTGGAAATGTGCTTCCAAAATGAAAATGTTATCTCAGTTCAATGTAAAAATGTGTAGAATTGCAGAGAAATAGCTTTACAACAGCAAAATGTTCTCTTCGGCGCCATGTTCCCTTTCTAGTTAATAGGCTATGTTAGAGTTTACACTTCCTGTTCCAATGAACTGTGAGGTCAAAATAATGAAACTGTCTATCAAATATATTCATTTTAAAATGTTGATTAATTCTACTTGCCATCATCATTCACCTGATGATAAGACAAGACATGATTCATTTTCTTTGCTCACATACTATGGAGTCCCTGGGTAGCCGGTTTGCCTGGGCGGGGGTCCCTGGGCATGAAAAGTTTACAAAACCTCTGGTCTAAGATGACCCCACTGATCATGTTAACCCACAGGCAGATTTTGGGTCGACCCTTGGCTGTTTGAGTAGTCAGTGAGCGAGGTGATGGTCCTATGTGGTTCTGTGCCAGACTCACCCCAGTTTGTAATCATGAGGTAGGAAGTTGCCCTTGGCATAGTCACTCTGGGTTTTGGCAATCTGCTTCAGGAGGTTGGTCTTGCTGAAGCCATAGCCATTCAGAGCACTGCCTCCGAAAATCAACTTTCCCCCAGCATACATCTGTGGACACACATGACCAGTTGCACGCACAAGGAGAGAAAACAGTAAAGGGTGTCAGGTTGGTATAAATAAATAGAAGAAAATTGCACATTTGGATATGGTTTTGGTTAGAAACCTCAACTTTAGGGCAAAATACAAAACATCTAATTTCATGGCCATCTAGCACAGAGAAGGTAATTTTACAGTGTCTCTATCTAGCTGCACAATAACATATAAATAACATATAAAATAAAGCAATGACAACAGGGGAAAAAATATGGCTTATCGTTTTTCATCTGAGGCTAGCAAAATCATTGTGTGTATCACTCTGCTGTTATTAGGTTGAATTATTTGGTCATAACCTTCAATAAGTGGCTTTTTCTTTATTGTTTTGTGCATTCTGCCCTGCACTGCATTATACACTGAGTGTACAAAACACCTTCCTAATATTGAGTTGCATCCCCTTTTGCCCTCAGAACAGCGTCAATTTGTCAGTGCACTGACTCTACAAGGTGTGGAAAGCGTTCTACAGGGATGCTGGCCCATGTTGACTCCAATGCTTCCCACAGTTGTCAAGTTTGCTGGATGTCCTTTGGGTGGTGGGCCATTCTTGATACACACGGGAAACTGTGGAGTGTGAAAACCTCAGCAGCGTTGCAGTTTTTGATGCACTAAAACCGGTGCGCCTGGAACCTACTACCATACCCCGTTCAAAGGCACTTAAACATTTTGTCTTGCCCATTCACCCCCTGAATAGCACATATACACAATCCATGTCTCAAGGCTTATTAAAAATCCTTCTTTAACAGACTCCTGCCCTTGATTGTACTGATTGAAGTGGATTTAACAAGCAACATCAACAAGGGATCATAGATTTAACCTGGATTCACCTGGTCAGTCTATGACACGGAAAGAGTAGGTGTTCTTAATGTTTTATACACTCAGTGTATATGCATGTATAGTGGGGTCTGAAATTATTGACACTGTTGATAAAGATATGAGCACTGTGTTCAACCGTGTTCGATCTTGCCTAGCCATCTTGTTTCAAGAGGACCACAATTGAAATAAGTCCCAGACTTTATTGTGTGTTATCCTCAATGATTTTTCTCATGTGCATGTATACCTTTTTCAAGATTTATGTGTGCTTGTTTTTTTTAAATGGTCGAATTCATAAACTAAACTAAAACTAGCAATAACGACTGTATACAATAATTCATATGCTGAGCTGTTGTATGCTCAAAAAAATGTAAGGAATCCAGGAGGAATTGTGAATAATGATGAGTGAGAAATTTACAGAGGGTCTAAGATCATACAACCAAGACATGCTAATCCAGCATTTCCCAAACTTAGTCCTCAGGACCCCAAGAGTTGCACGTCTTATTTATTGCTGTAGCACTACACAGCTTATTCAAATAATCAACAAATTCTCAAGCTTTGATCATTGGAATCAGCGTAGTGTTAAGGCATCCCTTGGGGTCCCGAGGACCGGGTTTGGGAAACGCTGTGCTAACCTCTCACCATTACCAATAAAAGGGGAGGTTAGCATGTCTCGGGGGTATGATATTTGACCCTTTGTTACTTTCTCACTCATCATTATTCACGATTCATTCAGGATTATCCATAATCACGGTAGCATCCGCATTAATGTTTAGAAACATATTAGATTCTTCTTCTCTCCCTCTCTCCAAAATGTGCCCTGGTAGCAACACATATATGCATCTTCATAAATGGGAGTGCAGACAAACAGTCACATACACACACGCTCGTACGCACACACACAAACAGTAACACACATAACAAACACACAGATGGTGACAGAAGAGCTGTGACTGTCTGAGTGATTGTTTCCCAGTCTGTTGGGCCGGTCTCACCAGAGGCAAATGGAAACAAAGAGGGGGGTGGGGGGGGGGGGGTCAAGGTCACATGGGGGTCTTCCCTCCACCAAACCAGGAAGCGCCTCGCCCCCCCATACAGGAAGTCTCTCAATACTATAACATGGGCTCCGTTTCCTTGTCTCCTTTCCTTCATGAGAGAACTGGGTAAGTTTCTACCATATTGCTTCAACCTTTCAAATGATGCCAGATCAGTGATAAATGGAGGAAAGGAGACGAGAGGAAGTTAAAACTATAAACAGACAACTATACAGTAGCACCCCCACCTTCTGTAGGACAGAGATCTACACTCCCAGCTAGCACATGTGGTTCCTTGGAAGTTGTGGGAACGTACATTTTTGTTTTCCCATTGGTTCTGTGAACAAAGCCATCATTTTCCTGACAGGTAAAACAGAACGTTTTTTAACATTCTGAGAATGGAAGTAGAAATTTCACCTTTTCTGGGAACGTTACTTTTTAGGTTGCAGGGATGTTGTTAGAATGTTTCACTATGGTTCCTTGAAAGTTTTCCTGGGATGTTTAACAAATTAATGTTCTGAGAACAGAAATCATAGGTTATTTGAAGGTTATTAAATAACGTTCTGAGAACATTCTGTAGTGAATGTTTTGAACAAAATGTAAAGGGTATTTGGAGGTTTATGAATAACTTCCTTAAAATGTTCACTGAATGTTTCAATAAGACTTTTAATAACACTGCTAGCTTGGGTTAATGGGTTTGAACTCCAAGCACAGATAAAACACATGGAAATGCATTTGCTTAGGCATTTATTTTTTATTGTGTCACAGTGTCAGTGAGATTCAAGCCTAAGATCTCCTGTTCTCTATCCCATGGAATTAGTCCACTGCGCCAACAGAATGGAGCTAGCATGCCATGTTTTATTTACTCATTACAAAGCTGTTCATTTTAGTCTATTCAAACAAATCCCATTTGAAAGGAAACCCTCATTAAGATCAGGTGTGGCTAATTAGTGGGTGCGGCCAACACCTGCCCACAAATTAAATCAAATCAAATTTGATTGGTCACATATACATACAGTATTTAGCAGATGTTATTGCTGGTGTAGTGAAATGGTTGTGTTCCTAGCTCCAACAGTGCAGTAGTATCTAACAATACACAAATATACACAAATATAAAAGTAAAAGAATGGAATTAAGAAATATTAGGACAAGCAATGTTGGAGTGGCATTGACTAAAATAGAGTAGAATAGAATGCAGTATATACATATGAGATGAGTGAAGCAGTACGTAAACATTATTAAAGTGACTTGTGTTCCAATATTAAAGTGGCCAGTGATTCCATGTCTATGTACAGAAAAAAGTTGACACAGCTACTCATTTTTTATTTTAATGTAACTAGGCAAGTCAGTTAAGAACAAATTCCTATTTACAATGACTGTCTACCCCGGCCAAACCCTAACCCGGACAACGCTGGGACAATTGTGCGCCGCCCTACGGGACAACCAATAACGTCCGGTTGTGATACAACCTGGAATCGAACCAGGATCTGTAGTGACGCCTCTAGCACTGAGATGCAGTGCCTTAGACCGCTGCGCCACTCGGGAGTCCATTCAAGGGTCTTTATTTTGACTATTTTCTACATTGTAGAATAATAGTGAAGACATCGCAACTATGAACACTCTTTGCCTTGATGACAGCCGAGCACACTTGGTATTCTCTCAACCAATTTCACCTGGAATGCTTTTCCAACAGTCTTGAAGGAGTTCCCTTCAAGACTGTGCACCCGGTGATGCATAGGACAGACCGCACCACCCTCTGGAGAGCCCTGCTGCCCGACAGGATGCTCTCAATTGTGCATCTGTAAAAGTTTCTGATGGTCTTATGGGCCAAGCCAAATTTCTTCAGCCTCCTGAGGTTGAAGAGGCGCTGTTGCACCTTCTTCACCACACTGTCTGTGTGGGAGGACCATTTCAGATTGTCAGTGATGTGTACGCCGAGGAACTTGAAGCTTTCCACCTTCTCCACTGCGGTCCTGTCAATGGGGATAGGGGCATGCTCCCTCTGCTGTTTCCTGAAGTCAACGATCAGCTCCTTCGTTTTGTTGACTTTGAGGGAGAGGTTATTTTCCTGGCACCAGTCCATGAGGGCCCTCACCTCCTCCCTATAGGCTGTCTTGTCATTGCTGGCAATCAGGCCTACTGTTGTGTTGTCTGCAAACTTGATGATTGAGTTGGAGGCGTGCGTGGCCACGCAGTCATGGGTGAACAGGGAGTACAGCAGGGGGCTGTACAACCCTGTGTTGAGGATCAGCGAAGTGGAGGTGTTGTTTCCTACCACCTTTTGGCGGCCCGTCAGGAAGTCCAGGACCCAGTTGCACAGGGTGGGATTCAGACCCAGGACCCCGAGCTTAATGATGAGCTTGGATTGTACTATGTTGTTGAAGGTTGAGCTACAGTCAATGAACAGCATTCTGACATAGGTATTCCTCTAGTCCAGATGGATATGGCAGTGTGCAGTGCGATGGCGATTGCATCGTCTGTGGATCTATTGGGGCGGTAAGATAATTAAAGTGGGTCTAGGAAGTCAGGTAAGGTAGAGGTGATATGATCCTTAACTAGCCTCTCAAAGGACTTCATGATGACAGAAGTGAGTGCTATGGGGCAATAGTCATTCAGTTCAGTTACCTTTGCTTTCTTGGGTACAGGAACAATGGTGGACATCTTGAAGCAAGTGGGAACAGCAGACTGGGATAGGGAGAGATTGAATATGTCCGTAAACACTCCAGCCAGCTGGTCTCCGCATGCTCTGAGGACATGGCTAAGGATGCCGTCTGGGACAGCAGTCTTGCAAGGATTAACACGCTTAAATGTCTTGCTCACGTCAGCCATTTAGAACGAGAGCCCACAGTCCTTGGGAGTGGGCCGCGTCAGTGGCACTGTGTTATCCTCAAAGCGGGCGAAGAAGGGGTTATGCTTGTCTGGGAGCAAGACGTGGGTGTCAAGACGTGGGTGTCCTTGGCTGGTTTTCCGTTTGTAATCCGTGATTGTCTGTAGACCCTGCAACATAAGTCTTGTGTCTGAGCCATTGAATTGCGACTCCACTTTGTCTCGGTTCTGACATTTTGCCTGTTTGATTGCCTTACGGAGGGAATGACTACACTGTTTGTATTCGACCATATTCCCAGTCACCTTGCGGTGGTTGGCGCTTTCAGATTTTTTTAACAAGATAGAGGATAGAGAGTTTTGTTGACACTGAGAGCAGAATGAATATGTTTTGTAATAACATTCTTAGAACGTTCTTTGAATGAAAAGCTCTTACTGTTCTGAGAACATGACTTTAAAAAGAACCATAAGGAAACCTGCAGAAAACGTTATGCTGAAGTACTGAAATTCCCACAGAAGAACGTTGTTTCTTAACGTTCTCTGAACATTCTGAGAAAATTCGCAATATCAAACCAGTTGGAGTACCTTTCTAGGGCGGCAGGTAGCCTTGCGGTTAAGAGAGTTGGGCCAGTAACTGAAAGGTCACTGGTTCAAATCCCCGAGCTGACTAGGTGAAAAATCCTTGAGCAACGCACTTAACCCTAATTGCGCCTTTAAGTCACTCTGAATAAGAGTGTCTGCTAAATGACAAATGTAGAACATTACCAAAAATGTTATGAAATGTAACCATGTTTGAATTTTTAGGAAACATTCTGTTAAAGTAATGTTATCAATAAAATAACATTACTTTGTCAAGTTCCTTAAACGTGCTGAGAATGTTCCAAAGCCAAGCAACTATCCTGCACCATTCCCAGAAAGTTGTGAAAATGCTAAATAACCATAGGACATCCATGCTCTCGTCAAGCTATAAGAAACATATGGTTCTCAGAACATTCTGTGCTAGCTGGGCTGTCCCAACCATAATCAACTACTTCCAAACCCCCCGTTCCTCCCTGTGCCCCCATGTCGTGTACCAGAAGTGTTCCAGGTCCAATGTCGTGCCTCTGGACCAGGACAGGAAGTGATGACTGGGTCAGACGAGTGGCCGTGTCTGTGTCGTATTTGACCAACCTGAACGGGTCCTGAGAACTCTATCACAGACATAAACATCATAATTATTAACACTCAACAAATAGCAAAATCATCTAGCATATTCCCACTATATGTCTGAGCCAGGGTTGCCATGTCTGCAGTTTTGCTGCAAATTGGGCTACTTTGAAAACAATGTTGCGCGTGAAAATGTAATGGTCGCGGGTTTCAGGTTTTTGGGCTACTTCTAAACTTCACCACAGACGCCATGGCATTTCTCTCTGTTGAGTGAGTGATGAGGAGGAGGGCAGGAGTGGTGTATGTGTGTTTCTGAGTGGGTGGGGGGGCGGAAGGGTGTGTGTGTTGAGAGAGCACTGCAGCAGGCAGTTGAGTCACGTGAGTGAGAGGAGAGCAGCATGTGCGCACGTCATGAATGGAAACACCTATTGGATAAATGTGGCAACTCCTCTCTTGCTGCCCGCCAATAAATGTGGGTCGTTTTCAGGCCTTGTTTGATCAAGTCATTTTATCTACACCTGGCAACTCTGGTCTGAGCCATGATCAGACATAGTCTATATACAGTATGTCCCTAAAGACACCCTATTCCCCATATTGTGCACTACTTTCTAAAATACTGAGTACATTTGGGATCAGAGACCAAAAGCAGTGCACCATATATGGGTAGTAAGAGTATCATTTGGACAGAAGTAACACCTCCTCCACACCCCCAGCTCCTCACCTTGGCACAGGGATTGGCGGAGGCATGGACCTGCCTGTGATGGACCCTACGCAGTATGACCTCCACATTGCGGGCCCTGGGTGGGGGGCAGAGGGAGGAAGTGACGTAGATCACCAGGATGTGGCCACGGGGGGCCCAGGGGGCCCGGAGGAACAGCTCCAGCTCCAGGTCAGACAGGAGGGGAAGGCGGGTTGAGCAGTGGCAGCCCTGTGGAGTAGGAGGAGTCTGAGAGCTGTGGAGGAGGAGGAGGAGTCTGAGAACCACAGGGCATGGAGGAGTTTCACAGGGGGAGAGGGCTGAGAGGGATGAGACGCATGGCAGGCCTGCTGACTTTGCCCTGTGGGAGAGAGAGACTGTAAGATTAGTGTGTGTGTGTGTGTGTGTGTGTGTGTGTGTGTGTGTGTGTGTGTGTGTGTGTGTGTGTGTGTGTGTGTGTGTGTGTGTGTGTGTGTGTGTGTGTGTGTGTGTGTGTGTGTGTGTGTGTGTGTGTGTGTGTGTGTGTGTGTGTGTGTTACCTGTGTAAGGTAGGTCTGTACAGGTTGGCTGGTGTGGACATGGGCAGGCTGCAGGTGGCTGGCCTCGGGACCTTCCTCCTCAGACGGGCTGGACGCACAAAGGTAGGTGGTATCTCCTCAATGGTGAGAGGTACTCTGGGAGTTGCGGTCCAAGCCTCTTTGTGTTTAGGTGGTCTGGATTTGTAGTCTGGGAGCAGTGGTTTATCACTGAGGCCTGGAGAACAGAGGGAGTTTAGCTATTAGACTAGTAGTTTAGTTTACAAGAAATAAACATCACACAACAAACAGGGTTGTTCTAGGGCCATCAATCATGGAGAATAGCCCATGGGGTGATGGGATACCTGTGGCCATCAGGTAGAGTTGAAGCCAGCGCAGCGCTGTCTCTCTCACTCTCTTCCTGATCCCCTGTAACTTCCTCCTGTAGGCCTTGACCTCCACTGACTCCACCACTGCTGCCCCTGGCCCCTCCCTTCCACTACTCACAGGCTATACATGGGGAGGAGTGTGAGGAAAGGAGAAGAGGGAGGGAAGGAGGGAGGGATAAGAGGGGGAGTAAGAAGGATGAAAGAGGAGGGGATTGAGGGAAGGAAAGGAGGAGAGGGAGAGAAGGGGGGATAAGAGGGGGAGTGAGAGGGATGTGAGAGGAGGGGATAGAGGGAAGAAGATAAGTAAAATAGATGCATTAGACAACAGCAGAGACAGAAAAAAGTGCTGTTTCCATAGTGATCATAAACCGCTTACAGTGAAGGCTGTCTAGTCTTCCATACTGACACTAAGTAAAACACATCAAACAAATACCAAATAGATATCTCTTAAACATTAAACTTTTTATAGGAATGAGAGGATACCAAGAGTGTGCAAAGCTGTCATCAAGGCAAAGGGTGGCTACTTTGAAGAATCTAAAATCCCCAAAAATATTTTGATTTGTTTAACCCTTTCTTGGTTACTACATAGTTTTAATAGCGAAGACTTAGTTTTGATGTCTTCACTATTATTCTACAATGTAGAACGTAGTACAAATAAAGAAAAACCCTTGAATGAGTAGGTGTGTCCAAACTTTTGACTGGTACTGTATGTGTATACGTTTTTTCCAGAAAGTTATGAGGTCCAAAAGTCACCGCATAATAGGAATGACCCGGATGCTAATTTTAGGTACTGTCTACACCCCATGACAAAATGTGTAGAATTGCAGGACACTAACTTTAAAATCAACATTGCTCTGTCATCAAGAGGGGGGCCACTAAAATGCTTTGCCCACTAGGTGAAAGGGGGGGGGGGGGGGGGCACAACCAAATCTCGCTTAGGGCCCCCCAAAAGACTAGAGACGGCTCTGCTGAATTTAATCAGTCAATCACATTGTTTTGCTCAGTAGTATATCATAGCAGGCCCAATGCAGTCATGCTGTCTCCTGATATCCCTCCCTTCCTTGCTCTCACTCTCTCTGTGCCTAGAGTATGTAGAGGCAATATTCAGTATGTAGGACTGTTTAGGGGCTCTACCCTAGATTCTGGGTTCTTACCAGCTCCTCCTCCCTCAGACTCAAGGTGATGTCATTCTCCGCCAGGACGCTGAATATCAGGGTCATGTTCAAGTGGTTACTGAAGGTCAGTGTTATGTTCTCGTTAACCTGATGAATACACACAAAATCTATAGTAGATGTGTTTGGGCTGCACACACGCACACATACGTACACACACACCTTGTATTTGTGCAGAACTTCATTCTGAGACCTGGGGTTGAAGGTCCACTCCTTGGTGAGACAGCCCTCTCTTGTGTACTGCTGACCTCCCAAGGATCCCACCAACAAGGCAACCCAGCTGGACCTGATCACACAACACACGGTCCTTAGTTTACAGACTCTTTTACAGACTCTCATAGGTTTACTCTTGAAATTACTGCTAAAGTTTGTGATTGCATGGCTACCATTACTGCACATCTGCAGAGGATCTCAACCTTTTTGATGCCTGGGACCTCTTTTGTGGTAGCAAATTCATCAGGGACCCCCTCATAATCAGAACATAACTTGAGTGAGATAAAAAAAAATAACATACAATGAGTTGTACTATGACTTCAGCAGTGCCGGACAAACCAAGTCTCTGATCCTGGGAAGAAACTTTTTAAAGGCCCGTCGCTTGGCATCGGAGAGAAAATGTTGCAGTTTTCAAGCTAATTTCCTGCAATTCTACATATTTTGTCATGTGGCAGAGAGATTTTTTGGTGTTGCAAATTTAAAGCAAATACAGTGCATTTACTTTTTTTTTTAAATACAAGAAGTATTGAGTTGAAAAATTGTAGAATTGGTGGCGTACTGTGGATACCAATATCCCTGTGAGCCTCCCAGGCCCATGTTGCCCAGGGTTAAGAACATCCATTGTAGATTAATAATATTACATTGTATTGCATTCGACCATCTTAACTTATTCCACGGATCCCTTGGCCAAAATGTGTTGAATCTGTTGTCGTTAGTAATATAATGTTTTACATTTTTTATTATGCAGCACCATCGCGAACCCCCAGGGGTGCGCCGACCACACTTTGAGAACAACTGTGTTAGTGTATTCTGGTTTCAAACAGCTGGTGATCTGACCATACCTGTGCTTGCCTGTGTGGTACACAACACCATGGCCACTGGGCTTGAAGGAGGCCACCAGGATGTCATAGGGACTGTCAGAGAAGATGTTTGTGTAAACGCCCCCTCCGGGCATGGCACTGGGCAGCTGGCACACTGCTACTGAACCAGATGGGTAGCTGAGACACAGTCAGGGACAACACTGAGAGGAGGGCTCCATGCTAAAATAGATTAAGGATGTGAAAGGAGCAGAGAGCATTGGGAAAGGATAGAGGGAGGGAGAGAGAGATAGAGAGGGTGGAAAAACATGGAAGTCAGCAGTGGTAGAAAGCAGAAGTGGCGAGGCAAGGATACTAGAGATAGCTGGTTCCATCAGGCAGGCCGTAGTGCAGTTTTGGGGAGATGCTGTAGCTCAAGTACTTGGTGTTGGGGATTAAGGGGAAGAGGCAGTCCTCTGCATGGGCTGGGACTGGCTGTGGCAGCTGGAGGACCTTATAGTCCTGGTAGTGTTGAGCCACCATGGGGCGTGTGTGGCCTCTCGGATCCAGCCGTGCATTCTCCTCTTTTCTATAGGAGCATAATCAAATCAACACAACGGCTACACAAGTGTCTATGTAAGTTATATATGTGAAGACGTAGAAGGGTAGACGGGGGAATGAGAATCTGGTTTTACAGGTTGATCTGTAGTGCTGAGAGAGGAGTTCTGCTCCATAGGTTTATACCACTTACATCTGATCCAGGATGGGTCTGAGCTTGTTGACAGCCCAGTAACACACCTCCAGAGTCTTGCTGTGAAGACGTGGAGTACAGGGGACATTGTTTACCTCTATAGGGAGATGGAGAGACAGATATAGAGAGAGAGATAGATATAGAGAGAGAGACAGATATAGAGAGAGAGACAGATATAGAGAGTGTTAATTTGTATTGTTTATTTCACTTTTGTATAATATCTACCTCACTTGCTTTGGCAATGTAACACATGTTTCCCATGCCAATAAAGCCCCTTGAATTGAATTGAATTGAATTGAGAGAGAGAGAGACAGATAGAGAGAGAGAGAGAGAGAGAGAGAGAGAGAGAGAGAGAGAGAGAGAGAGAGAGACAGAGAGAGACAGAGAGAGACAGAGAGAGA